>NW_015173764.1:0-2111 GCF_001447785.1 Gekko japonicus
GAAAGGAATCCCAGGTGCCTGTCCCTTCAAATGGACGGAGCTTGGACACCCATCCCTTGAGAGGGACAGGGCGGGGATGTCCGTCCCTTCAGATGGACAGAGCTGGGGTGCCCATTCCTGCCAAGGGACTGAGTATGTTTGTGGATGGGTGGAGAGTGAAAGCAATGGGTAGGGATGCGCACGAACTACCGTTCAGGACCACAAAATTTGCCTTGCTTATCTATAAAAACGAGAACTCTCTCTCTCTCTCTCTCTCTCTCTCTCTCTCTCTCTCTTTTTTTCCTAAGCCTTGTTCTTTTTATAGGTGCATCGAGAAGGATGGAACATCAGACTGCTGAGGGAGCTCCTGGGCATTTTCATTTTCATGCAAAAAGCCTGTTTCCAGAAAGTAAAATAATTACCTTTCCCCCATCTGATGGTATAAATTTAACCATAACTAAAACGTCCAACATCTCCTCTAACCAACCTTCTACTGTAGGTAATGTTGGATATTTCCATTTCTTGGCATGTAACATTGTCACTGCTGTAGTCAAATATCAGCACCAAAGTCGACAAATTCTTTCCCGCTGGTTGGCCCTAAGATGTAACAAAAAAGACCCTGGTTTCAGCTATATGTAGAATCTTCCACTGTAGATTCCATATCTGCAGAAAATTGGCCCAAAGTGATCTAATCCTCTCACTGAAGCCTTCATCATGTTCTCCTTAGATAGGTCTCCATTTCAGACAAGGCTGCGTTTCTCTCAAGTCCATAAAACTGTCTGTATGTGATAGAATCCTCTCTCCGAAATCTTCATCAATTTTTTCTTGGAGAGCTCTCAGTTTCTGACACCAGTCCTTTTCTCTCCAATCCATAAGAACTAAGAGCACCCCTCGAGTTCCTCCTCGATCTTCTCTATTCTATTTTCTACAGTAACCACTACATCACTGCTTTCCTTCAAATTCTTTCTCATCATTGGCTGAGAGAAGTGGCTAGCCAGAGGCAGTAGGGGAGTGGGTTGTGTAGTGGAAAGTTGGCGGAAGGAGGTTGTGTATGGATGGAAAGTGGAAGTTTGAGTGAATGGAATCCCAGGTGCCCGTCCCTTCAGATGGCCGGAGCATGGGTGCTGGTCCACTCAGGTTCATGGAGCGTGGCGTGCACGTCCCTTCAGTGGACGCAGCACAGGTGCACGTCCCTTCAGATAGACGGAGCTTGGGTGCCCGTCCCTTAAGAGTCAGATGGCCGGAGCATGGGTGCTGGTCCACTCAGGTTCATGGAGCGTGGCGTGCACGTCCCTTCAGTGGACGCAGCACAGGTGCACGTCCCTTCAGATAGACGGAGCTTGGGTGCCCGTCCCTTAAGAGGGACAGGGCAAGGATGCCCGTCCCTTCAGATGGACGAGGCTAGGGTGCCCGTTCCTGCCGACCTTCAGATGGCCGGAGCACGGGTGCTGGTCCACTCAGGTTCATGGAGCGTGGCGTGCACGTCCCTTCAGATGGACGTAGCACGGGTGCCCGTCCCTTCAGATGGACGGAGCTTGGGTGCCCGTCCCTTAAGAGGGACAGGGCGGGGATGCCCGTCCCTTCAGATGGACGAGGCTGGGTGCCCGTTCCTGCCGAGGGACCGTGTATGTGGATGGATGGATGGATGGATGGATGGATGGATGGATGGATGGTGAGTGAATGCGAATGGGTAGGGATGGGTAGGGATCTGTAGTGGCTAGCCAGAGGCAGTGGAGGGATGGGTAGGGTTTGGTAGGGATGGGTAGCGGCTAGCCAGAGGCAGTAGGGGAGTGGGTTGTGCAGTGGGAAGCTGGGGGAAGGAGGTTGTGTATGGATGGAGAGTGGAAGTTTGAGTGAATGGAATCCCAGGTGCCCGTCCCTTCAGATGGCCGGAGCACGGGTGCTGGTCCACTCAGGCTCATGGAGCGTGGCGTGCACGTCCCTTCAGATGGACGCAGCACGGGTGCCCGTCCCTTCAGATGGACGGAGCTTGGGTGCCCGTCCCTTAAGAGGGACAGGGCGGGGATGCCCGTCCCTTCAGATGGACGAGGCTGGGTGCCCGTTCCTGCCGAGGGACCGTGTATGTGGATGGATGGATGGATGGTGAGTGGATGCGAATGGGGAGGGGTGGG
>NW_015173764.1:2160-5779 GCF_001447785.1 Gekko japonicus
CCCACTGGGGGGGGGGGGTGCAGGCCTGGGAGCCTCAAAATGCTGGCAAACATTTCTAGAATTTTTTAGAGCCCAATGTACTGGTATGTTGGAAAACCCAAATATCACTCTGGGTACCCAAATATGTCCAAAAAACACCAATAATGTATCTTTAGGATATATATTTGGACTGGAAAAACCCTAATGCTCATCCCTAATATTGAATGCCAGGACTAAGGGTAGTATTTCTACATAGGGGTTTGCACTTCAAAAGTGCATGTTAATTTCTGATCTGGATTTCAGGATTTCACTGCTTCTGTTATCCTGGAACTTTGGGAGTGTCCTTACCAGTTCAGGATTCCACATTTGCTGTTGGTGTTATTGTTGCTGGATTTTTTTAAATCACCCTTCCCCCCCCAAAAAAAAAAATGGCAACAGAAGCAGGGAAATTTTAAAGAGCTAATATGTCTGGAGGGTGGGTCTACTCCCATAGGAAATAATAGCCCTTTAAAATTTCAAGGGACCAAACATCAGTTATCAACTGAGCTGCCTAACAGCTGATAGTCTGTATGTATTTTTAAAAGATTTCGCAAAGTAGTGCTGAGTTACACAGACTGATTTTTTTAACACCAAAATTCATGTAACCCACAAATATCTAAAACTTGGCAACGAAAATCTTCTCACACCTTTGCACATGTAAGGTCAATTTCAGAAACAGATGACATGACTTTAACTGCCAAAAACATATTCCAGACCTAGTGAGGAAAGGTTTTATGACCTTGGGAAAGACAGCTAATAATCGCAAAGTACTGTTCTATAGAAATTTATAAAATATGTTTTAAAACCTTAAATTAAACCTTTTCTTAGGTGCACTATCCTAGTTGCAAAAGATACAATGGTTTGCAAGGGGATGATTAGTGTTCTCTTGTACAGTAATTTTCACTTGGCAGAGTTAAAGGGAATTTGTATATGGAGCTTGAAGACTTTATTTTGCGAGACATGCCAGTACTTGATTATGTGAATCAGACATATCATATTTAGTATCTTTAGCATGAATTCAATTTATATTATTTAAATTATATTTATCTGGCAATTTTTTTAAATGTGTGATTTGATCCCTTTATGATCATGATGTCTTGTGATCATATTTTGCTACTAACTGTTCAAACCACCTATCCAGTTGTTTCAGAAGACTTTGTGCAGGAGTTGTATTTGGCAAGACATGAGCCCTGCTTCATCAGTTTTAGTGTTCCAATCTTGTATAGCAGGACAACACAGTAAATGCAATCCCTGGCAAGTAAATGCCCAAACACTGTTTAAACACTTTCGAGGAAAGAAAACACACAGTATCTGTGGGCAACCAATTCCACCACTGAACTCCCTTTATTGTTAATAAGTTATTCCCAATATCCCATTGAAGAAGTCAGATAAAAAGAAGGAACACAGCTGCTGTGTTTCCTCAGCTAGTGAACAGGCTTGACCAACTTGGGACTGATGAGAGACCACAGGGAAATCACAAAATTGGGAAATTCCCCACCCCCTTTCCATAGTACAATGCTATGAGACTGCTAAACTCCAAGACAAGATGAGAAGAACATAAGAAAAGCCAATGTTGGATCAGGCCAATGGCCCATCCAGTACAACCATCTGTCACACAGTGGCCAAAAATACCAGGTGCCATCAGGAGGTCCAGCAGTGGGGCCAGGATACTTGATGCTTTGCCACTGTTGCCCCCCCCCAAGCACCAAGAATACAGAGCATCCCTTGCCCCAGACCGAGAGTTCCTATCTATACCTTGTGGCTAACAGCCACTGATGGACCTCTGCTACATATGTTTATCCGATATTCTCTTGAAGCTGTCCATGCTTGTAGCCACCACCACCTCCTGTGGCAGTGAATTCCATGTGTTAATTATGCTTTGGGTGAAGAAGTACTTCCTTTTATCCATTCTAACCCACACCCAGCTGGGTGCCTTTATGGAGTAATGGGGGGAGTTCTAAAGTTAACAGTAAGGGGAAGTGATCTCTTTCAACCCGATCAAGTAGAGAGAAGATTTTATTGTATTTAGCCATAGGCCATTACAAACCACAGACAGAGCACAATAAAACACAAAAATTGTATAAAATAAGATACAGTCCAACATTATAAATCCATAAAACCGAGGTTATGAACAGTTAAAACCGAGGTTATGAACAGTTAAAACCGAGGTTATGAACAGTTAAAACCGAGGTTATGAACAGTTAATTAATTCACAACATACCCACTAAAATCAGTATTAGCTAGGAGCAGCGTTGGCCCGTATTTTCCTTGCAGCCAAGGCAAATAAAGCCATTCTATGGGATACATCAGCATTGGCATCGGCTAGCAAAAATATAATCTTCTCTGAGACTGAATAAAAGCTTAAAACTGATAAAATACCAGATAAAAATTTTGACCTAGGCTGGGAGTACAATGAGCAATTAAAAATGTAATGGGAGAGATCCTCAACAGCAGAAGAGCCACAAATACATAAACGCTGTGCCTTGGGTGTTCTGTTGTAACGGCCGACCAACACGGCCGTAGGCATTGATTCAAAGCGCAAAGATGTAAAAGCTGCTCTAAGGTTATGATTATCTATATTAACCAGATAAGGTGATCTAAAATGATCATTCTTAAATGATTTAAACCAGGTAGCAGACTGTGTTTTTAAAATGAAGTGTCTATCTAGCAGAGCATCATGCTTAAATACCCATTCTCTGAGATCTAAGTTATTTGTTGAGGAGCTAAGGAGGTCGTCAGGAATGGAATATCTTAGTAGTAGGTTATTGAGGAAGCAAGAACGATCTAAGTCTTTAGATAGCATTGAATTAAAGGCCAGTTGGCTGAACGAATCAGTGCTAGCAGCTCTGATTTTCTTCCAAGATTTTAGAATCGCAAGATACACCCTCGCCCTTAGAGAAGGCAGACCAGTTTCTGCTCTCATCAGGGCAACTGGTGTTCCCTTAGGAAGAGCCAGGATGCGCCTTAAAAACTGATTTTGGATTGTTTCAATACTAGTGAGTATATCCTCTTTCCATCCCCAAACCTCGGCACCATACAAGAGGTGGGGAATGACCTTACTTTTAAATAATTTTATAACAGGATCGATAAGAAAACCTCCCTTGGTATAATAGAACTTCAAAATGGATCCCAGAATCCTCGTCGCAGATGCTTTTACTATGGCTATATGAGCGTTCCAATTCAGATTCTCTCTAAATGTAATCCCTAAATACTTAAAGGTACTACTCTGATTTATTGAATTACCAAGAATGCTCAAGGAGGAAATTTGAGCTCTTTTTCTAGAGACCATCACTTTGGTTTTATCAAAGTTAATGTTAAGGGTCTCTTCCTTACAGTACATTCCTAATTGCTGCAATAATCTTCTCATCCTGATTTTTGTAAGTGATATTAGGGCCATATCATCCGCATAAAGTAAAATTGAAATTTTATGCTTCCCAAGGGTAGGTGGGAAGAATTGCGGACCTGATAGTCTGTCAACAATTTTGTTTATATACAAGTTAAACAATAAAGGGGCCAGCACACACCCCTGTTTCACTCCTTTATGGATTGGAATTTTGTTAGTTAGAGACCCCGACGTTCCCACTCTAATCTGGGCACTAAT
>NW_015173764.1:7404-31673 GCF_001447785.1 Gekko japonicus
ATACCAAGCAGGACTCGTGAGTCCCAATCAAAGTCAGCCCTATTGTTCGTAACAGAGGGTAACGCTGAGGAGAGATTAAGGGTTGAAACCTCTGTGTGGGTTTTTCCTATCTTGTCGTCGTGGGGTGCTTCCAGTTCACTGCCCCGTCTCTCTGTGGTTGTATTAGATACCACAGTATCAATTTCTGTGGCAAAGGGCAGTCTTTGAGTTGTCTCATTTTCTTTAGCTTTCCAAAGTTCAGTTTTTAGCCAATCCAATCTTGATATAATGTCTGTTTGTTCCTCTTCAGGCATTTTTGGAAAGGATTTGATTAAGTCCTCTTCTATTGAATTTTCCAAATAAGAGCAGCCTCTGTTGTTATCAATGTCCATAGATGTTCCAGTTGAGTTACTTTTAAAGTGCATGTCAACACTTGGAGATGATGACTTATGAACATAAGCCCTTTTGTCAGTCCCTGTAGATCTTGTATGCTTTTCTTTAGGGAGCAAGGGAATGATGGTGGTATTAACAAAAACCCTAGTTGGTATAATTCCTTTTGACGACAAATAGCTCCAATAATTCAGGATCAATGTAGGCATTTTGGGTGTCTTGAAGTTCAGCAGTACCCTCTGTGCATGGTATGGACTAGGTAGTACTTCTAATGAGGTTAAGTCAACTGCAGCAATGTACTCTGGAAAGAGGGATCTCAAATGAGAAGCAGCCTGTTTTACAGACTTCCAATTAGGTATCATACCCTTGTAGTGGGTCACTGTGATACAGACCTTGTGAGCTTGTAAAGTCAAGTTGTAAAGACTGTCACTGTGATACAGACCTTGTGAGCTTGTAAAGTCAAGTTGTAAAGACTGTCACTGTGATACAGACCTTGTGAGCTTGTAAAGTCAAGTTGTAAAGACTGTCACTGTGATACAGACCTTGTGAGCTTGTAAAGTCAAGTTGTAAAGACTGTCACTGTGATACAGACCTTGTGAGCTTGTAAAGTCAAGTTGTAAAGACTGTCACTGTGATACAGACCTTGTGAGCTTGTAAAGTCAAGTTGTAAAGACTGTCACTGTGATACAGACCTTGTGAGCTTGTAAAGTCAAGTTGTAAAGACTGTCACTGTGATACAGACCTTGTGAGCTTGTAAAGTCAAGTTGTAAAGACTGTCACTGTGATACAGACCTTGTGAGCTTGTAAAGTCAAGTTGTAAAGACTGTCACTGTGATACAGACCTTGTGAGCTTGTAAAGTCAAGTTGTAAAGACTGTCACTGTGATACAGACCTTGTGAGCTTGTAAAGTCAAGTTGTAAAGTCTCTTGCTACAAGTTAGCTTTTGTCCTGTGCTGTCATCTTTTGGAGTGGTGCCTATGTGTAAAACATTAGCTGCTTTGCCAGCTGCTTTTGGGATTACCGCAGGGCTCACCAATTTAGCTAACACTTTAGTGATCCCTTCAAGGTTACTTCTTATTCCACGTAACGCCTCAAATATACATTTGACTGTCTCCGCAGTTAACATACATAAATCATTCCCTAAGTTGTCAGGCAGCCCTGCTTTCACAGATAATTGTTGAAACACTTGCGTATCCACATTACACACTGGAGTAGTAGCTAAATCAGGAGAAATGTCCGAAGTATACTCCAGAGTAGCAGCTTGATCAAGAGGAGCATATCTGTTCGATGTAGGAATATTAAAGACCAGGGTTTCCCTGGTCTCCTTAGTAACGAAGTAATCCTTTATCTTCTTCTGTTTACTCGCTGGGAGAGGAGTAGTATCTTCTATATCTCGAGCTCTCTTGCTTCCTTTTGTTAAATCCATCCTACTTATGAGTAAGCTACAAGAATATATTTCTTCAAGGTAAAATACCTGTTGTAGCTGTTGTTGGGTTTTTTCTGTTCTAGCTGCTGTTTCTCATAAAACACTTCCCAGGCTTATCTCAACAGTAAAACTTAGTGTCCGTAGGAGTGAGATTGGAATTCAAACATTCAGGAGCAGCCAGCCCAGATAATATGCTCAGCAAAAACTAACGGAGGTAAATTATGAAGATATAAGAAGCAAAAGTGGGAGTAAAGAGAAAATAAGGGTAGTAACTTGCAGAGCGTTGTTAATCAGTGCTGCAGCCTCGGCGCCTTTTGCTACTTGAATCCTGCTGTGTAAGGAAGTTCATTTCCTCCCAGCTTCATTAGGGTGATGAAGCTTGCACCTTGAATTGAACTCGGAAAGAGGTTGGCAGCGCTGTTTCAAAACGGGCAGCATACCTTCCCAGTGGCTGGCCCCTGCCAATAGTTGGGCTCTTGCGTTCTGGACCAGTTCTCCTTTCTGAGCTGCATGTTACAGCCCGTTGCAGTCGTCCAGCTGTGAGGCTACAGGAGCATGGATCAGTGTGGCTAGGTTGGCCGGATCTAGGTAAGGAGAGGGTTGGCGAACAAGATGAAACTGATACAAATGGGCTCCTGGCCACCATGCCAACCTCCTTTTCAAAGAGCAAGGCAGAGTAGCCTTCCGGTTTCTGGCTCAACGCGACTAAACGCTTTCTGGCTGTGATCTGTCACAGAGAGGTGTTTTTAATGATTTTAAATTATTTTAATTATTTTAATTGGTTTTAACTGCTGGGAGCGAATTGTGGGGGCAAGAACCACATGAGTCCCACAAACTCCATTGATGAAGGGAGGGGTGACTCTGCAGTCAGTACGGCTGTTGGTCCAGGGTATTTGAATGTAGTTTTGAGCCGCATCTTTTTCTATTCCAGTGTGGGTTTGGTAAAATAACGGAGCGAATGCTTGATGGAAATGAAAATGTTTTAGCTGTATGGCAAGTTATTATGGATGAAAAAGCTGGGTGATGAATTATTCCATATCTTCACTTAAGGAAGATTTTTTAAATGCAAAACTAACTCATACCTGGATGTTCATTCATACTCCCCGGTTCAACAGCCCGCGGCCCCTTGCGGCCGTTGGGCGGGGGGGCGAATTTGCTGCCTAGCTGGAAGAGGCAGGCAGCGTGTGGGCGCCAAAAAGGTCCATACAGGCATTGTAGGAAGGAGGGGCCAAGGAGTTATAAAAGCCGGCCCCTCCTTTCCTAGCCAGCAGTCCCGCGTGGTCGTCGGCTGGGGAGGAGCTCCGTCGGTCGGTTTAATGTTTGGCCTACCTTGGTGGGCCGGGTGGTTGAGGAGCTCCTCTTCAGGCCGGGCCTGGGGCTGCGGGGGTCGCGCGCATCTGTCGGCGCTTGAGCGAGCGAGGCGGCTGTGGTGATCTTCGCAGCGGCTGGGTGCCTTTTGGACCGGTGGCGACGGCATGTGGCGCGGCGGCATGCGGCGTGCGGACAGCTGAGGCAGCAGCAAGGCGCCAGGAAAGTGGCGGTGGCGGCAGAGCAGAGCGGTTTCCGCTGAACGGGGCAGCAAGCAGCAGGAGGCAGCCGACCGAGGGGCCCATTCATCTGGGCTGCCCTCCCGGCTGCCATTGATGGTTTGGGGCCGTGCTCCGGGGTTAGTAGAGGCTGAGGGGTTTGTGGGTAGGCCTTGGGTCCCCTACACCTGGAAACCTGTAGGCTGCTACCTTGGGAGGCCAGTAGCATTAGCTTTGGGCAGTTCAAGTTTTCCTCTTAGTGGGGCAGCAGCTGGTACAGTTGGGGCCCAGGGGGCTAGGGCTGATGCGGGGTTCTGTAGTCACATGTGGGGCCCGGCTGGCAGTGGCAGTCCGTCACCCAATGCGGTTCAGTCCGGCTGTAAGTCAGCATCAGCGCAACATTGTTGCAGTTTCAGTACACCATGGTGGAGTGGGCCCTCCCCTTGCGGAGTCTCTTACGCTGGGGCCCACGCAGCTGCCCTCCCATTTGGGGACCTCGCACTTCCGCTGGATGATCATTTGCTTCCCGCCACTAGAGATAGGATCTGCAGGGGCGAGTTTGTAGACTTTTTTCGCTCCTGTATCGTGAATTGGAAAAAAAGGAGAAAGAGGATCTCGAAGAGGGAGATAACGGGAAATATAGGAGGATGAAGGTGGACAAAACCTGAGCCAACTGGGTGGCTGGTTTTGTAATATATGCTGGTGTGCTTTCTAAGGCACAGCCCTACAGGGCAGCGGCATTGTTTCAATATTTTGATATTATTTATAAAGGTTACAAGGGCTTCACGAGCCCCGCCAGGCTTCAGTACGATGAAGAATTTAGGATGCGGGCGGCCATGAACCCATCTTTGCGTTGGGACCAGATCCACCCTCATCTATGGTTGCAGGTTATGGCTTCTTCCAGGCCAAACACAGGGGACCGTTCACACAGTGGCCATTTGGTGGAGCGGGCTTCTGCGCCTTTCAGCCCTCGCCCTCAGGGGGGGCGGGCGGTTCAACCCCGCCAAATTTGTTGGGAATTTGGGGCACAGGGAGTGTGCAACAGGAAAGCATGCCAGTTTCGGCACAAGTGCCCCTTATGTGCCGGCCCGCACCCCTTCTCCGCATGTTTTAGGGGGAAGCCTCACAGGGAGCGCAGGCGACCAGAAGGGGGTGGACCCGGGCAGGGGCATGGAAAGGGGGAAAAACCCCATAAGATTGAGAGCGCTTAAGGCGCTGTTGCAGGCTTATCCTCACCACGCTGATAGTTTGTATTTGTTGAAGGGTTTTTCTCAAGGTTTTCGCATCCCTTTTCGGGTGGAGAGGGCCCCCTCCATGGCGGGCAATCTCCAGTCCATAAAGGGGATGGAGCATGTTGTCAAAAGCAAGATTGAGAAAGAGCTGAAGGAGGGAAGGGTCTTGGGTCCTTTCCCTTCTCCTCCTGTGCCCAAACTTCGTGTTTCCCCCTTGGGCATTGTGCCCAAGAAAGCACCCGGGGAGTTCAGGCTGGTCCACCATTTGTCGTACCCAAGAGGTGGCTCTGTTAATGATAACATCCCCAAAGAATTGTGTTCCGTCAGGTACACCTCCTTCGATCAGGCTGTGCGCATGGTTTGCTCTTGTGGGCCAGGAGCGGAAATGGCAAAGTGCGACATTAAGTCGGCATTTCACCTCCTACCAGTACATCCAGACGACTTTGAGCTCCTTGGGTTCTGCTTCGAGGGTCAATTTTATTTAGATAGAGCTTTGCCTATGGGCTGTTCCGTTTCATGCGCTGCTTTTGAGCGCTTTAGTTCATTTTTGGAGTGGGCAGTCCGTAACCACTCTGGTTTTGGCACAGTGGTGCATTACTTAGATGATTTTTTGTTTGTGGGCCCACAGGGGTCTGGCCAATGTAGGCGCTTGCTGAGGACATTCATGGCACTGGCAGAGGAGTTAGAGGTGCCTTTAGCACATGAGAAAACAGAAGGACCAGCGCAGGTGCTCACGTTTCTGGGTGTGGAATTGGATGCGAAAGCACAGACTTCTCGGCTGCCAGAGGGCAAGCTGGGGGACATGCGCAGCCGTATTCATGGTTTTTTACATAAGAGGAAGGCTACTTTGAGGGAGTTGCAACAACTCACGGGCCACTTGAATTTTGCCTGTAGGGTGGTGGCGCCCGGTAGAGCTTTTTTGTGCAGATTGTGCACCGCAATGGCTGGGTTGCGACTCCCTCATCATAGGATTCGGATCACTGCAGGAGATGTGGTTGGAGTTTTTGAATTCATTCTATGGTATATCTTTTTGGAGGGAAGACATCAGGCTAGAGGCAGAGCTTCAAGTTCATTCGGACGCAGCCGGGTCATCGGGTTTCGGTGTTGATCCTAGGGACAGGGAGCTTTCAGTCTTCAAATCAAATCTCACCAGGGCCACAAACTTATCAGATGGCTTTAGGCTTAAAAACATGAAGAGTCCTCCTGGATTGGACCAGAAAGAATGACAGAAATTGTAGTTTGCTGTTCCCATCAATGAACAGCCACGTGTCCATCCAGGGCTGCCCAGAGAGGAAATTTCCAAAAGTGAGTGAGCTGCATGGGAAATAAAAACTGTGCAAAACAGCAAACCGTGCGAAATATTACACAATTCTGCATAAATGCATTAAATGTTTAATGTTTTTATGTTAAATATTTTTATAATATTTATCTATCACGTGCAAATTATCAAAATACTCTCGACTGTAAATATATCTCATAATCTGAATGTTAAAAATTCAAACCATAATTGGTGCAAAACAAAGTAATTGTGGCAAGAATCTTTTTAGAAATAGAAGAGAGTTCTCCAATCCACTGGCAACTTCAAAGAGATATACCGAGGAATGAATGAATGAATGAATGAATGAATGAATGAATGAAAGTAACCAATCTGTTTTACATTTCCATAGGTGTAATCCTGGTGGGCTCTGTGAACAACGTATCAAGGCAATTACTCCAATGTTCCTTGTGACAAACCACAAGACTACGCATGAGACAGCTACTCAATCCACGGTTTGCCCAAGCTTCAAAATAAGGAATATTTACAGAACAAGGAAGCCCCTGAAACTATTCACAACACCATATGTAATATTAAAAACATTACAAATAAATTAAACCTTGAAAACACCATTTAAGAAGTCATATTTACTTATCAATATTTTAAATTATCTTTCAAGCAGTGCTAATGCATCAACAATCTTACAGATATCTCCAAACTATTACAGCAATATCCAACATCATTAAAACATCAACAGTTATATCTACTTGATTGAGACTAAACTTACAGGTGTAACAAATATTACATTGAACAGCCATCATTAAAGGTATATGTACTCATTACCACCATGAATCAACTTATACGAAACAACTTAAATCCAAATGTTGATTCAACACATTAGGTGCTTCAGAATTCAATCTGAAAGTCCACTTAGCCTCCTGTTGGAGCAAAACTCTAGCAACATTAGTCGAATTATAGTGTGTGCCCTCATATTTGTATATAACAAAGAATCTCAAAGAGTCTCAGTCATGAAGTAACTGAATTAAATATTCTATTAATGGGGTGTTGAGATTTTTATTTCTAATTTGAGAACGATATTCCAAAATTCTAGATTTTATTGATTTTATTGTACTACCCATGTATAGCAGACCATATAAACATAAAATGACATGTACACAGAGGTCATTTCATAGAAAAAGAGGTGCAGGAGTTCATTAGCATAACTTATTAGCATAACTTATTTGCATATGCCACACCCTCTGACATCACCGGAAGTGTGTCAGAAGGCAACACCCACTGCTCAGGCTCCACTGGACTGTTTTGGATTACTAGCTATTGGGGGGGAGGAACGTGCAGATCTGCCCTCACAGAGGAGGGAGAGCTTGTACCTGAATAAAACTTGGTCTTAAAGGTGCCACTGGACTGTTTTGGATTGCTAGCTATGGGGGGGGGCAGATCTGATCTGCTCTCACAGAGAGAGCTTGTACCTGAAGGTGGGCCAGGGGTGGTGGCTCTGCAACTTACCTGGTTGCTTCTTGCTCCTTGGGGCCCAACTGAGGGCTGCTGGGAGCAGGGGGCGGGGCTTGCTGCATGTGCCTGCCCCCTGAGCTCCTTACTGCCGGAGCTCCACTCCTGTGCACTCCCGCAGGAAATGACCCCTGCATATACACATCTTTTGGTGTTGCAATTTGTGAATCCTGACAATTTAATCTTAAAACCACTAGTTGGGAGTGTAAATTCTTTAATTTCCAGTCCCTTAGGACCAACAACATAAGACGCTGAGCTGCAGACTGGAAGATCTGTAGTTTGGCAGTTTGAGACCCAAGTGCTGTGTGATGCAGTGAACTCCCATCTCTGGCCCCAACTCCTGCCAACCTAGCAGTTCGGAAGCAAGAAATTGCAAGTCGATAAATAGGTACCGCTTTGGTGGGAAGGTAACGTTCCATGCACCTCAGCGTTTAGTCATGGTGGCCACATACTTGAAACCACCATCAAAAAGCCATGCCATTCTCCCCAATTTAGCAAACCTCAGAGGGCAAAGGGCCGCAGATGTTGATCATAGGAACAGGGAGCTTTCAGTCTTCAAATCAAATCTCACCAGGGCCACAAACCGATCAGACGGCTTTGGGCTTAAGAACTCAAAGAGGCCTACTGGATTTGACCAGAAAGAACTACGGAACTTATAGTTTGCCATTCCCAACAATGAACAGCCACGTGTCCATCCAGGGCTGCCCAGAAGGGAAGTTTCCAAAAGCGAGAGAGCTGCACGGTAAATAAAAATTGTGCAAAACAACAAACCATGCAAACTAATATACAATTCAGCATAAATAATTTAAATGTTCAATGTTTTTATGTTCAATATTTTTATAATATTTATATATCACGTGCCAATTATCAAAATACTCTCAACTGTAAATATATATCATAATCTGAATTAAGAAGAAGAAGAGGAAGAGATTGGATTTATACCCCACCCTTCACTTGGAGTCTCAGAGGCCTACAAACTCCTTTCCCTTCCCCTCCCCACAACAGACACCCTGTGAGGTCGGTGGGGCTGAGAGAGCTCTTTCCAGAACGAGATCAGATCTGACAGAACCATGGCTTGCCCAAGGTCATCCAGCAGCTGCAAGTGGAGGAGTGAGGAATCAAACTCGGTTCTCCCAAATTAGAGTCCACACACTTAACTGCTACACTAAACTGGCTCTCAGCTGTACCAACTCTCAACTACACCAGAAAACTCAAACTCTAATTGGTGGGAAAGCATGGGGGATGGAAAGAACATTGAATCATAGAGTTGGAAGGAACCTCCAGGTTCATCTAGTCCAAGCTCCAGCACAATGCAGGAAACTCACAAATACCTCCCCCCCACACACCCGGCGGCCTTGCCCCCCCCCATTTCTGCAGGCAGGGGGGTTAGTTCCACTTGTCTTCCCAGTCCCCTTCCATGGTGGTTCAGGGGCAGGGGGAGCACGTAACACCCAGCTGTTTCACATTTTTACCCTGGGGCCTGGGCTGACAGCATTAGTGGTGGGAGTGGGCTGGGGAAGGGGTTTGCCCCCCCTCCAGGCAGTGCAGGAGTGTCTGCTCAGCACGGCACCTCTCATATGAATCTACCTCTGCACCACCACCCACCCACCAGCAGCCCTTGGGGCCTTGCAGTGAGGACACACCAACTCGGAGCTTACCAACTGCAGTCCTTTAAAAAGTTTATATCTCCCTTACCTGGCATTACATTTTATGGCACACATGGCCCAGCCTGACAAAGTCACATTTATGTCAGATCCAGCCCTTGTAACAAATAAGTTTGACACTTCTGCTCTAAAGGAAATGCTAGTGTTCCTACTCATGAGAAGATCTACTCACAGGTGAGCACCTAGGATTGCCAAATCCAACCTGGGGAGTTCCGAGGGATCCGGAGGCAGTTCCTGGGGGGAGATGGAGGTGAGGGAGGGGATGGAGCTCAGTAGGCAAGGGATGCCAAAGCCTCTGCCTCCAAATAGGCTTGCCAGGTCCAGGTTGGGAAATACTTGGAGATTTGGGGGGGGAGGGCGTGGAGCCTGAGGAGGGCGGGGTTTGGGGAGGGGAGGGACTTCCATGGGGCACAATGCCATAGAGTCCACCTTCCAAAGTGTCCATTTCCTCCAGGGGAACTGATCTCTGTTACCTAGAGATCACTTGTAATTTCAGGGAATATCCAGCCACCACCTGGTGGTTGGCAACCTTACCTCCAAAGCCTCTCTGTTTCTTCAGGGCAACTGGTCATGTTAGCCTGGAAATTACCTGTAATTCCAGGACAGATCCAGGCCCCAGCTGGAGGTTGGCAACCCAACAAGCACCCAGTTTGCACTTTTGCATTTCCTGGAGATTTGGGGGTGGAGCTTGTAGGGAGGACAGAGTTTGGGGAAGGGGAGGGAGCTCAGCATCAATATGATGCCACACAGGCCACCCTTCAAAGTTGCCACTTTCTCCAGTCAAACGGATGTCTATAGACTGGCCATCAGACACAGTTCCAGGAAAACTCCAGGCCGTACCTGGATGATGGCAACCCTAGCAAGAGGGGGGATGCCAGAACTTTGTCTGCTGTATTTCATGTACTTCTTGTGAACAATGACTGATGGATGAGGAGCAAATCTGCAATAAACACAGGCAGTGAAATAAGTCATAACGCAGGAAAGGGAATTTACCATTGGCAGCAGTTTCTGGGAAGAGGAGGAAAAGAGTTCACATTCAGTGAGTCATCGGCTTTAAAGGAAAGTGAAACAAGAACTATCCCTCTTCTCTGCACCAGAGGAAGTTCGAGAGGGTGAGATTGCTGCCTTGTTTTTTGAAGAGTGGAAAAGACAAGAAAGAACGAAACTTTTGAGAGAAGCCATCATTGAAAGGCAGGGGAGGTAAGACGCTACTTCTGTTAAGAGACTGCCCTACCTGATTTTGGGGGGGGGGGTGCGCGCGCGTGTGTGTGTAAAAGGTCAAACTGATTTCTGAGCCGCTGGATTCTCAGTGTCTGATTTCCGATTCTCTCGTGTGTGTGTGTGCGCCTGCGTGTATGTGTTTCTAAGCCGCTGGATTCTCAGTGTCTTCTAAAGACCGGGCAAGAGAAAAGACAGGAAGAGCTTCCTCAGTCTATACATAATAGAGAAGACACGCTGTGCCTCTCTGGTCTTTAAACAACCGCAGGCTGTGCCAAATGTTTGTTCAAAGAGTCGGCAAAGAAGGAAAGCAAACAGAGTAATTATAAACACTAAAGCTCTTCCACATTAGAATGGTTTTTGCAAGTTTCTGGAAGGCCAAAAGGAAGAGACACTGATGGACCTTCAAGGGCAAAGAATTCCTCTGTCTGGGAAAGGGGATTCCTCTGTCTTTCCACATACCAACACATCTCATCTTTTTAAATCCAGGCAGGCAAAGTGAGCACCCGTATTCATTCACTGGCAGGCTGGCATGGGAAGAGGGAATTCCTCAAGTGCCTCAGCCCTAAACTGTGTATGGGTCAAATCCCGCAGTTTAAAGTGGGCCCAGAAACACACTGGCTGCTGGCATAACGCCAGCCCCATAGCTAACAACTATTTGCTCAGGGGACCAATGTTTTTCTTGGGGGACCTGCCATTATATGTCTGTGCAGTACTGCCATGCCATGCTCATACATCTAAATAATGAAATATTAAATAATAAATACAATAAATAATAAATAATAATACTTGCATTAAAGTTGTGAACGAGCAATTTAGTTGCTGCATAAATTAGTTTGCTCTGGAGCCATCCTTCCTTTTTTTATTTTTTGGCCCCCGGTAGGGGATTTTTTATTGCATTTTCTATAAACTACAAAGAAACAACAAGGGAGGGGAATCTACAAACTACAGGAGAAAGTAAAAAAAAACCCACTAAAAACCCAAGAGATGGAGATCATACATTACTTAAAATACAACAGCATTTTTTTAACCATTACGTTTTTCTTTCTTCTTCTTTTTTTGCATTGAAAGTGATCAATAACAATTTATCGCTTATATTATCAATTCCAACAAATCTGACTATATGAAGAGCTATACAAGATCATTAAAAAACCACTAAGGCAGGCTTCAGAAAACATTAGCATCTCATTTTTTTTAACTTTTTGTTCCCCAAGTGACAATCAGATTTATTTTTTGGGGGGGGAACCACGCCCCATTTTAGAGTCCAGTCCTCATCAGTAAGTGTACTTGTTGTCTCATCTTCTCTTCCTCTTTTACAGTCTTCTTCCTCATTATCTTCTTCCCTTGTTGATCCAAGTTGTTGCAGCAGACATTGGCCAGTTTTTAGGATAGAGTTCATTCTTCCCTTTAATTGCTTTAATCCATATGTCTTCTGGAGAATATAACCACTCTTTCACCGGGCAGATTATCATTTTTATATTTTCAGGATATGTCCATAGATCACATCCCTTTGCTTTAAGTATCACTTTTATTAAGTATTGCTTTTATACCATCCTTCCTGAGCTAAGACAGAAATGTATGAGCCGGAGGCTAAAAAACTGTGAGCTGGCTCACACTAACCCAGTTTAGTGGGAACACTGGCGGGGACTCAGGCTCAGCTCCTCTTTCTGTTTGTCCCCTCGTTGTCCTGCTGGGGGTGTTTCCAGGGGGCCTTCTTTGGCACAAGGGGGTTCCATCCAAATGGAGGGGGCGGAATGCAGCCATTGTGAACCCCCAGCTGGGACACGGAGTGTGTGTGGGGGGAGTCTAAGGAGCAGCATGAGAAATGAGACGCTACTGGAGTCGGACTGATTTTCTGCTCTCCATCTCTCTGCCACTCCAGTGGCATTCTGGGGCTCTTCTACCTGGCAACAGCGGGGTCAGCGCCCGGGGCCTTTTCTCATTGGCTGCCTTGGCCCCGTCCTCTTCTACCCCCCTCTGAAGGGTCAGGACCGGGCTCCGTCCGACTCTGGCACCTCTGCCCAGCCCCCGCTGTTGCTCCTATAGCTGCCTGGACCTCCCTCCTCACTGGACTTCTCTTGTCTTGGTGAAGGCAGCAGGAAAAAGGGGGCTTGGCGGGGGGGCCTGTGGCTCCTGCTGCTCCCCCTGAGTAAGCTCCTGGTGGTAGTTAAGCCCACCCCACCCAGGGGGAGGGCCCCGTAAAAACCACGGGGGGGTGGGCCCTGTGGGCCCCGCGGTAGCTATGGGCCTGCATAACACATGAGGTAACACTGTTTCTGTGGCAGATTCCAGTTAGACGTTCCGTGATCACATCTGAGGTCACCTATCTGAGCTCGTTTTTAAAGTAAAAAAGTAAGTCGATAATGCCGCATGTTGGCAGCAAGCTAAACTGGGTCGCCAATATCCAAGTGTATGGATATTGCCGTATCGCAGCCATTTGTAATTACAGTGCTGGTCCATGCAGGGAAATCCAGTTGCTAATAACTGCTATAGTACCATGATTGTGGATATTTCAAGCCGTGAATGACTGAGGCCAGATTAGCGCTTTCCAGGGACAATCACAGCAGGCGAAGAAGCCTAAACTGCTAAAACCAGTCCCTCAGAAAGGTCATGGAAAGACATGAGAGATTTTGTTCCACCCTTCAGCTCACAGATGACAAAGTGTTACTTATCTCCAGAGATGTAAAAATTTTGGAAATTTTGAAGTCATGGGGGGAAATCCCCGCCCTTTCCCCCCCCGAAAAAAACACAAAATTTTCAGATTTTTTTTTTTTAAATGCAATATTAGTACTCTTTACAGACTGAAAGTCATTTTGGGAACATAAAATGCAGTGGGCATAAATTGGCATAAAGGTATCATGTTTGATATATTAAAAGTGCAGTTTATTCAGAAAATGATAACAAATCGGATTTACTTTTTTATTTACAAACAGAACTACAAGGTCCTGAAATGTAAAGATCGCCTGAACGATAAGGAACCTCTTTGGCCAGTTTATGAATGCAGGCAACCCCCCCCCCCCAAATAAACACCAAAGAAACCATCAGTGTAACAAAACTAAGAAAATTATTTTATCTCCTCTAATCCTCCTACTCCTCCATAGTACAAACATAGTACAAACAGTAATTTCTAGCTGTCTTTTGAGGCCTAGCTGAGAGGACAGAATCAGATCCTCCAACAACAAGGCTGGTAGATAGTGCTGGGGAGGAGCCAGTGGTCGTGGTGCATGTCGGCACCAACGATGTGGGGAAATGCAGTCGTGAGGTCCTGGAGGAGAAATTTAAGATGCTGGGCAGGAAACTTAGGTCCAGGACCTCCAAGGTAGCCTTCTCAGAAGTGCTACCTGTTCCACGCGCAGGGCCGGAGAGACAGGCAGAGATCAGGAGTCTCAATGCGTGGATGAGACGATGGTGTAGAGGGGAAGGGTTCATTGTTAGGCACTGGGATACTGTTTGGAACAAGAGGGAGCTGTACAGGCGAGACGGTCTCCACTTGTCCCGAGAAGGAACCAGGCTGCTGGCACTTAAAATCAAAAAGGTGGCAGAGCAGCTTTTAAACTGAATATTGGGGGAAAGCCGACAGGAGATGAAAAGTCTCTGGTTCGGGTTGGCTCATCTGAGAGAGGTGAGGGGGTACCGGTTGCTTTTCTACAGGGAGGTGGATTGAAATTGTCCACAGAGGCCATGGCTGGTGACATGGACTGCCGGACAACGACTCGAGATAGCAAGAGGAAGGATGCAGGCTTAACTTGTAAGGGAAATTACAGCTGTTTCTATACAAATGCTAGAAGTGTCCGAGGTAAAATCGGGGAGTTGGAGTGCTTGGTGTCGGAGGGAAAAATAGACATTGTGGGTATTTCTGAAACTTGGTGGGATGAGGAAAATCAGTGGGACACAGTGATTCCCGGTTATATATTATATCGGAAGGATAGGGGGGGAAGGGTTGGAGGTGGGGTAGCTCTGTATGTCAGAGAGGGTATAAAGTCTAGAAAGATTGAGAGGCTAAGTGAATTGGATTCGCTTCTGGAAGTTCTATGGGTTGAAATAGGGGGGCCAAAAGGAAACTTAACACTGGGAGTTTGTTATCGCCCACCAGATCAAAAGATAGAGGAGGATTATAAAATGATGAATGCCTTAAAGATAGCAACTAGACAAAAACACTGTGTAATAATAGGTGATTTTAACTACCCACACATTGATTGGGTCAATATGTGTTCTAGCCGGGAAAAAGAGATTGAGTTTCTAGACACTCTAAATGACTGTGCTATGGAGCAGATGGTCACGGAACCTACCAGGGGAGAGGCGATCCTTGATTTGGTCCTAAGTAACACTCAAGACCTGGTGAGAGATGTAAAAGTGATTGCACCGCTTGGAAACAGTGATCATAATGTTGTTGAGTTCATCATTTGTACAAATAGAGAATTGGCCAAAAAGACTCACACAACCATTTTTAACTTTAAAAGGGGTAATTTCTCTGATATGAGGGGACACGTGGGGAGGAAACTGAAAGGAAAAGTAGAAAGGGTCAAAACAATTGGGGAAGCTTGGGATCTATTTAAAACTACGATCCTAGAAGCTCAAAAAATATATATTCCGCAGGTTAGGAAAGGCACAAACAGGTATAGGAAAAAGCCTGCATGGTTAACAAACAGAGTAATGGAGGCTGTAAAAAGTAAAAAGAATTCCTTTAAGCAGTGGAAAGCTAGTCACAGTGAGGCTGATAAAACGGAACACAGGCTATGGCAAATAAAATGCAAGTCTGAGGTCAGGCAGGCAAAAAGGGAATATGAGGAGCATATAGCAAAAAACGTAAAAACCAACAATAAAACTTTCTTCAAATACATTAGAAACAGGAAACCAGCCAGGGAGGCAGTGGGGCCCTTGGACGACCAAGGGGTAAAAGGAGTATTGAAGGATGATAGGGAAATGGCTGAGAAGCTAAATGCATTTTTTGCCTCCGTCTTCACTGTGGAAGATGAGAAGTGCTTGCCCACTCCAGAACCACTGATTTCAGGAGGGGTGTTGAAAGACCTGAGTCAGATTGAGGTGACGAGAGAGGAGGTCCTAAAACTGATAGACAACTTAAAAACTGAAAAATCACCAGGCCCAGATGGCATACATCCGAGAGTTCTGAAAGAACTCAAATGTGAACTTGTAGATCTCCTGACAAAGATATGTAATCTTTCCTTAAAATCTGCCTCCATTCCTGAGGATTGGAAGGTAGCTAATGTCACTCCCATCTTTAAAAAGGGTTCCAGAGGAGATCCGGGAAATTACAGGCCAGTCAGTCTGACGTCGATACCGGGTAAATTGGTGGAAACCATTATTAAGGAAAGAATTAGTAGGCACATAGATGAACAAAACCTATTGAGGCAGACTCAGCACGGTTTCTGTAAGGGAAGATCTTGTCTCACTAACCTGTTAGTGTTCTTTGAGGGGGTGAACAAACATGTGGACAAGGGGGATCCAATAGATATTATTTACCTTGACTTCCAGAAAGCTTTTGATAAAGTTCCTCATCAAAGGCTCCTAAGTAAGCTCAAAAATCATGGGATAGAAGGACAAGTCCTTTTATGGATCAAAAACTGGCTAGTTCATAGAAAACAGAGAGTGAGTGTAGGTGGGCAATTTTCTCAGTGGAGGGTGGTAAGCAGTGGGGTACCGCAGGGATCAGTACTTGGTCCACTGCTTTTTAACTTGTTCATTAATGATTTGGAGATGGGAGTAAGCAGTGAAGTGGCTAAATTTGCGGATGATACAAAGTTGTTCAGGGTGGTGAAAACCAGTGAGGATTGTGAGGCACTCCAAGGGGATCTGTCAAGGATGGGCGAGTGGGCGTCAACATGGCAAATGGGGTTCAATGTGGCCAAGTGCAAGGTGATGCACATTGGAGCCAAAAATCCTAAATATAAATACACATTGATGGGGTCTGAACTGGCAGAGACTGAGCAAGAGAGAGATCTTGGAGTTGTAGTGGATAACTCACTGAAAATGTCGAGACAGTGTGTGACTGCAATAAAGAAGGCCAATGCTATGCTGGGGATTATTAGGAAGGGTATTGAAAACAGATCAGCCAATATAATAATGCCCCTATATAAATCAATGGTGAGACCTCATTTGGAATACTGTGTGCAGTTCTGGGCACCACACCTTAAAAAGGATATTATAGCTTTGGAAAAAGTGCAGAAAAGGGCAACTCGAATGATAAAAGGGTTGGAACACTTTCCCTATGAGGAAAGGTTAAAGCGCTTAGGGCTCTTTAGCTTGGAGAAAAGACGACTGAGGGGTGACATGATCGAGGTTTATAAGATTATGCATGGGAAAGAGCAGGTAAAGAAAGAGGTACTTTTCTCCCTTTCTCACAATACAAGAACTCGTGGGCACTCCATGAAACTGCAGAGCGGTCGGGTTAGAACGGATAAAAGGAAGTACTTCTTCACCCAAAGAGTGATTAACACATGGAATTCACTGCCACAGGAAGTGGTGGGTGCTACAAGCATGGACGGCTTCAAAAGGGAATTAGATAAGCATATGGAGCAGAGGTCCATCAGTGGCTATTAGCCACAAGGTATAGCTAGGGGCTCTGGGGCAAGTGATGCTCTGTCTTCTTGGTGCTTGGGGGGGGGGTCAACAGTGGGAGGGCTTCTAATGTCCTGGCCCCACTGCTGGACCTCCTGATGGCACTGGTATTTCTGGCCACTGTGTGACACAGAGTGTTGGACTGGATGGGCCTTTGGCCTGATCCAACATTGGCGTCTCTTATGTTCTTATGAAAGCAAGAAATTGCTAGTAGATCCACAAGCAAGAAGGAAACTAAAATCTTGTTCCTTCTCTTGTGACAACTGCAGTCCCCCCTAGAGACAGAAATGCACTTTTCTCTTGCATTTGAGAATTGTATCCTCAGTATCTGAACTGTATTCCACCATTTGCTTATCCTCAGTGTACAGGAATTGCAATGATTTGACACTTTAAATTTTTTGTTGTTCAGTTACACAGTCGAGTCCGACTCTTCGCGACCCCATGGACCAGATCAGGCCAGGCCTTCCTGTCTTCCGCCGTCCTCTGAAGTTGGCTCAACTTCATGTTCGTTGCATCTATGACACTGTCTAACCATCTCATCCTTTGCTGTCCCCGTCTTCTTTGACCTTCAATCTTTCCCAGCATCAGAGTGAGTGCTCCCTTCTCATTGGGTGGCCAAAGTATTTGAGCTTCAGTTTCATTATCTGGCCTTCCAGGGAACAGTCAGGGTTGATTTCTTTTATGATTGACTGATTTGATCTTCTTGCAGTCCAGGGGACTCTCAAGAGTCTTCTCCAGCACCATAGTTCAAAAGAATCTATTCGTCGGCGCTCGGCCTTCTTTACATAGTCTTACATAAAAGTCTTCATGTCACATAGTTTTAGAAATAATATTGGAGGATACGTGAACACCTTGTCATAAACATGTCATTTATCATTGCAAAAGAAAATATTCCATAATCCTTTCCCCCAATTTTTCTGGGGGAGAAGTCACTTCAAGGAAAATAGGGGTGACATTCACCCCCCCCCCAATTATTCCGTGTTCTTTTTTTCAGGCCTTCCCATCTCTGCACCAGGATGCTAGAAACATAACTTATTTGGGTAAGAGACAGATTCTATTCCTAGCTATGTCGCTAACATCAATATCAAGTCCCGGCACCTAGTTGTGATGGCTCTAGGCGTATTCAGTGCTGGCCCATAGCTACGGTGGGGCTGTTGGGGGCTCTGCTCCCTCCCTTAAAGATGTAAGACAGAACCTCTGTCCCTGATTGTGTTTGCCCAGGCCAATTTGAGAAAACACGCAAAAGCAGTCCTGTAGAGTTGGAAACAAAAAAAATAATTTATTAATTAATAAGGAAGAATACAGATTCAAGGGTTTTGGAACCTTGAATACCCAATAGATTCTTCAAGTGTTACAATGGGTGAAATAGCATTTTATACTTCACATTACATCAGAGAAACAAAACAGAATTATTGGTTCCATCAAACATTGTCAAATTTCATCACCTATTTCCCATTGGGTTAAGACCTGGGGGGGTGACCTGGGGGGGGGGGTTGTTCCCAGGCAGAGTTCTTCTTTTCCTAACAGAACAATACACTTTTCTTTTGGAAGCTATGAAGCAGCAATGTTGTATCTATATAACTGATATGGTTACAGAGTGCTTACTGTTCTTCATTCTAGCTAGGTTAACTCACATCAGAAACATGTGCAGTTGTAGCTGGCCAGAACAAGCAAGGTCATGGGTAGCATAACTGTGTATCAGCATTTCAGCCTTCTCCCCAGCATGCATGCAAACAACAGTCACAAGTTAATACCTGAATACATCCATCATATGTATTATGGAAGTGCTAAGCACACCTACCAAGTCAAACCTGTTAGGCAGTGGCAGAGTACAAAGTGGTTCATTAAAAGTGCGTACAACAAAGGGATAGCCCCACTTCTTCAAAAAAGATTTTAAAATCATTTTTTAAATATTTTTTAAAAGTCGCACTCTGGCGCCCACAGAAAGAAAGTGCTGTGGTGCGGCAGCGGCCTCAAGTTTGCGTGGGGAGGGGAGGAGGAAAAGGAGGAAGAAGAGGATTGTGTGAATGGAGAAGGGGAAGGGAGGCTGGCAGAATAGAGGGAAACAGTTATTTACAGACCATTTTTTTTAATCTGAAAAATAATGGCAGCCCCACCAGAAGAAAAAATTGCACCACAAGCCACAAAATCCTGGCCTGATTCAGTGGCCTCACTTTCTAATCTGAAGACTGAGCACCAGAGGATGCTCAAAGAACAGTATAGAAGAAAAGAAGAGAAGAGGAGATTGGATTTATACCCCGCCCTTCACTACCCAAAGGAGTCTCAGAGCGGCTTACAAACTCCTCCCCCTTCCCCTCCCCATAACAGACACCCTGTGAGGTAGGTGGGGCTGAGAGAGGTCTGACAGAAACGGCTCTTTTTCAAGAACAGCTGTGACAGAACTACGGCTTGCCCAAGGTCGTCCAGCAGGTGCAAGTGGAGGAGTGGGGAATCAAACCCGGTTCTCCCAGATTAGAGTCCGCGCACTTAACCAAACTGGCAATATACTATTGCCAGTGCTTGCAAATGGTAAAGGAAAAATTGGCCTTGCTCAGATTAGAGTGATACCTCTTCTGATGGGCTTCCTTAGCTACACGATTGCCCCTCATGTTGTCACCACTCCACCTGTCTCTCCCCATCATGTCTCTCTCTGGCTGGCTGCCTTGCCAAGGAGGGAATCTCCAGTTCAGCCTGACTTTGCATATCTTGTCCAGCTCTACCCATGTTTCAACCCTTTACAGTCGCCTGCCTCTCTCTCTTCACACACTGGGCTCTATCAGCCCTGTCTCAAGAGACCCAGCAGACATATTTTGACTGAAGGAAAGTTGCGGCCAAGTGGAAAATGCCTTCATAGCTGCTTTCAGACTCCCCTGCTGCCTGGGACTATGCCAGAATCCAAAGAAATCCTGGCTGGCCTCAATGGGAGCAGCACTCAACCCTGAACTCCAGCAGAGGGGTTGGCACCAATGGAATTCACTGCCACAGGAGGTGGTGGCAGCTACAAGCATGGACAACTTCAAGAGGGAATTGGGTCAACATATGGAGCAGAGGTCCATCAGTGGCTATTAGCCACAAGGTATAGATAGGAACTCTCGGTCTGGGGCAAGTGATGCTCTGTATTCTTGGTGCTTGGGGGGGGGGGAACAGTGGGAGGGCTCCTAGTTTCCTGGCCCCACTGTTAGACCTCCTGATGGCACCTGGTATTTTTGGCCACTGTGTGACAGTGTTGGACTGGATGGGCCATTGGCCTGATCCAACATTGGCTTCTCTTATGTTCTCCCTCTAAGCTGTGGAGTCTCGTGAACAAAAATTCTGCTTTGTGAGCTACTGGCATTAAAGTTATGAGCTAGCGATTTGGCTACTGCATAAATTAGAATTTCAGTGGCTTCCCTGTGTAATCTGACATGGTAATTGGATGTGTTGTCCAGCATTTCAGTGTCTTGGAATAAGATACTGTGTCCTGTTTGAGTTAGGCTATGTTCAGCCACTGCTGATTTTTCAGGTTGGCCCAGTCTGCAGTGTCTTTCATGTTCTTTTATTCTTGACTGAATGCTACGCTGTGTGGTCCTGATGTAAACCTGTCCAGGACTGCAGGGTATGCGGTATACTCCTGCAGAAATGAGGGGGTCTCTTCTGTCTTTTGCTGATCGTAGCATGTTGTATTTTGTTCCAAGACACTGAAAGGCTGGACAACACTTCCAGCTACCATGTCAGATTACACAGGGAAGCCATTGAATCTACAACAACTAATAGCTATTATTGCTGGTAAAGGCATTGTTTTAAAAAAGAAAAGAATGTATTCTATTTATTTATTATTCTATATGAATTTATAATTATTATATATGAATAGTTTAACCCCCCAACTTTCCTGCCAGCCCCTCCACTGGAGTTCAAGGAATCGTGCCACTCCCCTTGTCTCGCGGAGTAGGCTATGAGAAAGAACGTGGGTTGTCTCTTATATAAGGACCAGCAGGAAGGGCTAAAATAAAAGAAAAACAGAGTTTGGGGCTGATTAATGTCTTTCTTCCACAATCTCTTTCTTCCATGATCTGAGCACAGACAGTAAAGTTGAAAAAGTTCCTTTTTCATTCCTTCTGCTGTTTATATTGCTGCCCTCTTCCCTCCTGCCCGCGAAGTAGCCGACAGTCTGCAATGGGATTGATTAATGTATTAATGTTTTAAAATAGTTTTTATCTTGCTATGTTTTTATGGATATTGTACATCGGCCAGAGCCCTGCAATAGCAGGGATTGGGCGATTAATAAATTCAAGATATAAATAAATAAATGATGCTGTGACAGATTGTGCAAAAGGTTGCAAGTAACAATTCTATTTCTTATTGCTTCTTTCTTAAGGCCAAGCTGCAAAGTTCCTAGAAAGGATGTTCCATAAGGCTACTAAATCATTGGCTAAACAACTAGACCCAGAAGGAGACTTGATCCCAGTACGCTGCCTTCTAGACCAAAACCATTTTGGACCTCTGTGCCTGGTTCAAAAGAAGTGCAAGGACCCCTTGTGGCGGAAGAGCCGTTACCATAAAACTGACTACAAACTACGTGATGTCCTCTTGACAGGAGAACCTGCTTCACAACCAGGTAATCTCCCAAGATCAGGTCCCCTGACTGAAATATTCACAGGTTTGTGTGTATTGTTGCAATTCTGGAACCTGCAGGAAACACGAAGAAACAGAAGAGAAGACTGGATTTATACCCTGCCCTTCACTCGGAGTCTCAGAGAGGCTTACAATCTCCTTCCCTTCCTCTCTCCACAACAGACACCCTGTGTGGTAGGGGGGGCTGAGAGAGCTCTTTGAGAAATGCTCTTGAGGGAACAGCTCTGAGAGAACTTGTGACTGACCCAAGGTCACCCAGTTAGCTGCATGTGGAGGAGTGGGGAATCAAACCTGGTTCTCCCAGATTAGAGTCCGTGCTCCTAAACACTACACCAAACAGCAAAAAGGTGGTAAAAGGGAGGGGGAAACTAGCTGGATCCAACTCTAACATCTATGTATTTTATTTAAAACATTTCTGTGCTGCCTTTACACCCAAATAAGCCGCTCTGAGACTCTGAGTGAAGGGCAGGGTATAAATCCAATATCTCTTCTTCTTCCTCCTCCTCCTCCTCCCTCCTCCTTCTTCCTTCTTCTTCTTTCTCCTCCTCCTCCTCCTGCTTTACAGCTATGCAGGTGTTCATGCAAAGTGCATGGCCAAAATCCGTGTAGGAAAGGGGGCGGTAATATGGAGGGGAACTGGGTAAGATTAAGTGAAAAAACTGGATGAATCCAACCCTTAAACATTTTAAGTGCAAAATACACCCAGCCCTAGTTATGTTTACTAATAAAACACTGCACATCTGTCTCCTCTTTTGTGGGTGGAGAAGGCAAAGCAGAAGCATTGGGTGGAGCCTGGAACCTACCTGGAAACTAATCAAGCCAGATTTATTGCCTATTCACGGATGACACAGTAGCCTTCACAATTTAAAGGCCTATCTGAAGCGGCATAAAAAAATCTGTCACGCATGGTATTTTCCTCATACTAGTGCACAGAACTGTAGGAGACACATATACACGCCCCACAAGTCACAACATGTACCATCATGAAAACCATCAGATCAATTTTGCAGAATGTACAGCCACTGGGAAAAATACAATTGGCAAAACATTTCAGAATGAAAAGGTCTGTCTGAAATTGCATCAAAAAATCCCTCGTCATAGTATTTCCCTTACACAGAAGGGTAGGAGACACATACATACATCTCACAATTCACAATGTATACCATCACAATGATTATTGCATTGGTTTTGCAGAATATACTACTATGGGGAAAACTACAACTGCCAAAAGGTTTCCAGTGAAATTACCACTTCAGACATTTAATTGTAATGGTCAATGGCTACACAATAAAATTTTACTAGTACTACTAATTCAGACGCTTGTCCATGCAGGAAAAAGCAACAGCCATTCTTGTGACCAAGTCTCCAAAGAAATGTCCATAGCGAAAAAACTTTGTATATATACCTAAAAATGAAAAGCATGCATGCAACAAACTTGTTTTGGAAACCAAATTTATGGACATTGAAGTACACTTGGAAAAACAGACTTACTTTTCCATTGTTCACATACACTGGTATAGGGAAACTATCCTGGATTTGATCCAAAGGTTGTGTTCCACCAGCGGAAGCCTCCACAGTTAAGCAGAACCTTTGGGCCTTTCTGGCAAGTGTAAGAGCTTCAAAATAGAAATCTTCAGCCACAGCAAAATGCAGCTAACAGTTAGGGGGTCATTCATTGTGCAAGTACCCCCAAACTCTTATTACTTCAGGGGGTTGGTTCAAGGTACTAGTCACAGTCCAAGATGTTCTCAAAGCACTGGAACCAAGCGGTTGCCTCCTTCCCCTATGCCCCGTGCAATAATATAATTACAACTGTCAGTAGAAGACACCTCCCTCCGGTGTCAATTCGAACACTGTTATTATTGATGGATACAGTTCAATAATAGTGAAGAGGACCTCAAGAGCCTCTTGCTCAGGGTAAAAGAGGAGAGCGCAAAAGTGGGCTTGAAGCTCAACATCAAAAAAACTAAGATCATGGCATCCGGCTCCATCACTCCATGGAAAATAGAAGGGGAAGTGTCAGCTAGCTGCCATTGTCATTCCGGTTCCTGTGTAGTTCCCTTCACCCCTCCCTCTCATTCCTTGTTTGCTTGAGTATGTTATGTAGTCAGCGGAACTTGCCAAGGTCGTGCAGCTGGGTGTAGGGGGTGAGCTTTGCCTAGAATGTTTTGGGTATCTTGCATGTGAACCGAACCTGTGTTGACATTTCAGAACGGTTGCGTTCCCATGCTTTGGGCGCGAACTGTATGGTCTATTCCCACCAGCGGGAATTGGACCCATTGGTCCTTCCCTGGTTCAAATGTCTTTATTATGCCTTCCCTGATTACCTGTAGTTATTCCTAACAATGTCCTGTTCTGGTTAAACCAACGCTTTGAAATAAACCTTACTTGCTTTGCAACGTGGAGTTGTTTTTTATGCTTGGGATCCAACATTTTGTTAGGAATCTCCTTTCTCTATCGTCCCAAGTCTGACAGCCGTCATGAGTGGGACTGAGGGGAACCCAACAACTACGGAGGCATCTCCGGTGTCGACCGCTCCGTTAGTCACCACGGCTGCCGAAGCACCGGTGACTAGCTCGGGACTGACAGGAGCGAGCGGGGGAGCGATTCCCCGAATGGACTATCTTCAGTGGCCGCCACCTACCCCAGGGAAGTGGGGCCCAGATGAAGGAGAGAAGTATGACTGGTCCCGTTTTGATGCAAAAGGGACGAGGGAAACATTTTCCCATAGAGGCAGCGCACTCCGAGAAAGCCTGTTTGAGAGGGGAATGTATCCAGAAAAGGAATCCAGGCGATCGGGACGGGCATCTCGTCGGGACGAGGAGATGTGGGCGCTGGAGGAAGAGCCGCGACGGAGAGAGAGAG
>NW_015173764.1:36518-49884 GCF_001447785.1 Gekko japonicus
AACCAACGCTTTGAAATAAACCTTACTTGCTTTGCAACGTGGAGTTGTTTTTTATGCTTGGGATCCAACAGGAAGTCGTGGAAGTAGTGACAGACTTCACATACCTGGGATCCCAGATCACCGCAGACTGTAACAGCAGCCATGAAATTAAAAGACGCCTGCTCCTTGGGAGGAAAGCGATGGCGAACCTAAACAGCATGATAAAAAGTAGAGACATCACCCTGCCAACAAAAGTCCACATGGTCAAAGCAATGGTATTCCCAGTAGTCATGTATGGCTGCGAGAGTTGGACTATAAGGAAGGCCGAGCACCGAAGAATAGATTTTTTTGAACTATGGTGCTGGAGAAGACTCTTGAGAGTCCCTTGGACTGCAAGAAGATCAAATCAGTCAATCCTAAAAGAAATCAACCCTGACTGTTCCCTGGAAGGCCAGATGATGAAACTGAAGCTCAAATACTTTGGCCACCAAATGAGAACCGAGCGCCGAATAATAGATTCTTTTGAACTATGGTGCTGGAGAAGACTCTTGAGAGTCCCTTGGACTGCAAGAAGATCAAATCAGTCAATCCTAAAAGAAATCAACCCTGACTGTTCCCTGGAAGGCCAGATGATGAAACTGAAGCTCAAATACTTTGGCCACCAAATGAGAAGGGAGCACTCACTGGAGAAGACCCTGATGCTGGGAAAGATTGAAGGTCAAAGAAGACGGGGACGGCAAAGGATGAGATGGTTAGAGTGTCATAGATGCAACGAACATGAAATTGAGCAAACTCTGGAGGACGGTGGAAGACAGGAGGGCCTGGCATGATCTGGTCCATAGGGTCGCGAAGAGTCGGACTCGACTGTGCGACTTAACAACAACAGTTCCATCAGTATGCACGATGCTTTATAGAGTTCCAGAACACACATCCCTTCCTCAAAAAGTTTACATTCAAAAATTCGACACAAGGAAGACAACAAAGGGAGAAGAGGTGGGAATAAATAATGTACATTTGTTTTAATTAAGCATACCTGGGCTCAACCAAAACAAGGTTACTGAGAACCGCACATGTTACAAATTCAGTTCCTAAGAACACGTGGTCTCAATTCAGTTTGGGACCATGCCGTGTCCGAAAGGGGAACGCACCCACACCCACCACCATTTCCCCAACCTGAAACAGCTCCAAGGATCTGCCACAGGAGTAACTTACACATGGTGCAGTAGTAGGGTGTTTATATTAGGATCTTGGAAATCTTGACTTCAAGTCCTGGTGAATTTTAAACCAAATTGTGTGCTCACCAGCTCTTTCACATTTGGCAACAGAGTTTGTTTCACCAGTTTTTGTTTTCCTTCATAAGCATGATCTGCTCAGCCCCTTTTCCTTTCTGTAATAAGATAGGTTTCTTTTATAATGCTTTTCCTATTCTGTTCCTCAGATATCCTCCCTACCCATTACAATTCTCTGTAAGGTAAAGGTAAAGGTTCCCTTGCTAGAAAGCCAGTCGAATCCGACTCTAGGGTTGTGGTGCTCATCTCCGTTTCAAAGCCGAAGAGCCAGTGCTGTCCGAAGACGTTTCCGTGGTCATGTGGCCGGCATGACTAAACACCAAGGCGCACGGAACACTGTTACCTTCCCACTGAAGGTTCTTTTCCTCATCACAGGTTTTCTCCACTTCTCTCCCTAGATATCTATGATTCGGACTCATTCACTATTGTGGACCACGTGGATGGAAAATTAGAGGGGGATGTGACTGCGGCTATTGACCTGGCAACTGTGGAAATTAAGAGCAGTTCCAGCACGTCTCATGCAAGGTCTGTGAAAGTGAAAAAGCGGCACATCAGTCGCCAAGTTCTCGATTCTCTACATGGAAAGAGGTAAGCTGGAAGAGAACAACTGTGTGGACATCCACCTCGAATAGTAGAAAAGAGCAAGAGTCCAGAAGCACCTTTAAAAACTAACAAAAAGTGTGGCGGGAGGGGGGAGCTTTCGTATGTCACTGTTCACTTCAGTGACTCACAAAAGCTCATATCCTGCCACATTTTTTTTTTGTCTTTAAGATGCTACTGGACTCTTGCTCTTTTCTACTGCTACAGACACACTAACGTGGCTAGAAGTGAGCAGTGACTCACAAAACCTTTATCCCCTGCCACAAACTTTGTTAATCTTTAAGGTGCTACTGGACTCTTGCTCTTTTCTACTGCTACAGACAGACTAACACAGCTACCCATCTTGATCCACTTCAAATACCCAACCAAAACCTGGAGACAACTGAAAATGCTCTCACCACCACTTTCATTGATTCGCTCTGTTTCTGAGGTCTCCAAAACAGCCCTTTATACCAGTGTTTCCCAACCTGTGGATCGGGATGTCAAAAGTGGGTCGGAAAGCCTGTGAAAGCAGGTCATGGGTCAGCCCTTCCTAAGGGCCACCCCTGCCTTTTCTATTGCTCTTTTGTATACTTTGAAACCAAGATCTGACCCTGGAAACAGGGTCTTGCATGTCATACAGTAGTCGGTATTTCTTCTTCACTGCATATGCATGCTGATCAATTAAAACGTGTCCTCCTAGAAATTTAGGGGGGGTTGGAGGGAATAATGGAGGACGAGTGGGTGGTTAAAGGCTGGAATGTAACCTCCATACGCAAATGTTGTGTATGTCAGAACGCCACTTGCTTGTGGCTCCTAGTGGGGGCAGCTGCACCCTTTGTGTGATGTTCATTGGTTCCTCAAAAACATCTTGATTGTTAATGTAGATGAATGGAATACTGAACTAGATTGGTACCAAGGTCATAGTTTGCCTAGGGCACCAAAAGATCGTGGGCCAGTCCTGGATGGGTCACCATACCAAGTAGATTTTGACATGTGGGTCACCATACTGAAAAGACTGGGAACTGCTGCTTTAAACTTCTTATTCCCCATCAGGGAGGAATGTGGAGAAATGCTGCTCTGAGGCTCTGCATGCTAACTAATCCCAAAGCACAAAATAGAGGGGAAGCAAGAAATTCTGTCCATGTATCCCAGTTTTCTCCTGCCATTCCTCCAAGGAGATCAGACTGGCGGACTTGGCTCACCTTTCCCCATTTCCCCCCACTCAGAATAGGGTTGTCAGGTCCCCCCTGGCCACCAGCAGGGAATGGGTGGGAGGTCTGCCAGATCCAGGTGGGAAAACCCCTGGAGATTTGGGGGTTGAGCCTGGGGAGGACAGTGATCCTAGTGGGGCACCATGCCATAGAGTCCACCCTCCAAAAGCATCCATTTTCTCCAGGGGAACTGATCTCTGTAGTCTAAAGATGAGCTGTAATTCCAGGGGATCCCCAGGTCCCACCAGGAGGCTGGCATCCCTAGCTTAGGTTCGGATCTAGGGTTGCCACATCCCCCCTGGGGGCTAGGGTTTCCAGATCCAGGTTGGGAAACTCCTGGAGATTTGGGGATGGAGCCTGGAGAGGACAGTGACCCCAGTGGGGTATAATGTACCACAGAGTCCACCCTCCAAAGCAGCCATTTTCTCCAGGGGAACTGATCTCTGTCGTCTGCAGATGAGCTGTAATTCCAGGGGATCCCCAGGTCCCACCTGGAGGCTGGCATCCCTACCTGAGAATGGCCCTGTGAAGTAGTTTAGGCTGAGAGAGTGACTGGCCCAAGATCACCCACCAACTCTGCTTGATGGCAGAGCAAGGATCTGAATATGGATCTCCCAGATCCTAATCTAGTACTCTAACCACTATCCCACAATGGCTGTCAATACAGAGGCCATACACTGTAAAAAGATCTATATGTACTGGACTCTGAAACATACATCATATATCACTGAGGACAGACTTCATGTTAGGTTGCTTAATTTTCTCCAAGGCTTTCTTCAAGAGCCTCTAGAGCTATCGGTCACAAAATGCCAGCTTGGCAGATGGAGCCAATCACGGAATGATGCAGGTCTGCAGTGACCCATTGTGAAAACCCGTCCTCTGCTGTTTTGCCAAAGCAGAGTATCCCCACTCCCTTACAACTTGCCCTGCAGAGGAAAAATGAATGGTTACTGCTTTGTTTTCCTTGGGAGAGGTAAATAGCCGCTTTGAGGCAGGGGAAAGCAATCCATAGTATGGGCCTTTCCCATCCAGAGCAAGAGTGCAGGTGTGAGCGAGGAGGGAAAGGGTGCCAGTGGTGTCGTTTTCCCACCCTGAGCAAATGTCTGTGCAACTTCTTCACCCAAAAGTGAGAGAGGAGAGAAGCTGACCCAGTGGATTTACTGGGTAGGATAAGAAAGTGATTATAGCAGCACTGGAGGAGGAGGGCCAGGGCTCTAGTCGGGGGGGAGCTCTCAGGTACGGAGCTCCGGAAGAGAACCTCTAGGGGGCGGGGCAGTCACGTGGTGAAGCCCCGCCCCCTTCTTTACCCCGCCCTCTGCTTCGGAGGAGGGCTCTCTTTACACTGCAGTCCTGCATAGAGTTTGCACTTGGATCTCATCCCTGGTTTTATCTGAGCTCAACTCGTAACACAATACCTCGCATTTATCCCTGGTTATAACAGCATCCGTTTATCCCGGGACAAGTGTGGGGCGAAACCGGGGTGACCTCAGTGTAATATGGAAACAAAAAATACCCGAGATAATTACAGGGGTAAACTCGAGTGTAGTGTAGAATGTAAAAATACCCCGAGATAATTACAGGGGTGACCTCACGTTTAGTGTAGAATTCTTCACCCAAAGAGTGATTAACACATGGAATTCATTGCCACAAGAGGTGGCGGCGGCTACATGGACAGCTTCAAGAGGGAATTAGATATGCATATGGAGCAGAGGTCCATCAGTGGCCCCAAGGGATAGAAAGGAACTCTCTGTCTGGGGCAAGGGATGCTCTGTATTCTTGGTGCTGGGGGGGGGGCAAGAGTGGGAGGGCTTCTAGTGTCCTGGCCCCACTGCTGGACCTCCTGATGGCACCTGGTGTTTTTGGCCACTGTGTGACAGAGTGTTGGACTGGATGGGCCACTGGCCTGATCCAACATTGGCTTCTCTTATGTTCTTATGTAAAAATACCCCGAGATAATTACAGGGATGAACTTGCGTTTAGTGTAGAATGTAAGTTTGGGGACAGGGTTGAACCAGGATTTAAGGTCTAGTGCGGAAATGGGGGTCCCCAATGCAGTGCCTGTGGACAGACACCCTTTCTGGTGCCCCCCAAGTGTTTTTAGAAAGTGGGCATGACCAGGTGGGGCTACTGCCCAGCTTCTGATTAGTGTTGAGGATCTGATTGACCACACAGATTAGTTAAAATAACATGGTTTCAGCGCAAGCTGCCACTGTAGTGTTTATTTTTATTCTCTCCTCTTTTTAAAAATTACTCTTCTTATCCCCTGTATTTGAGCTTTCCTTGTGTGTTTCTGCTTGCTGCAGTGGCTATTTTATGGCTGGCTCCACCTCCCACAGTGTGGCCATTTTGTGGTTGTGCGCACCACCCTGTCTCAGAATTCCCAAGGTGCCCACAGGCCCCAAAAAAGTCGGGGACCCCTGCACTAAATTGAGTCTGAAGTAAATGAATTCTGCGTAGGATTGCACTGGAAGTTGCTTGGAGAGTGAACCTTCTGTCTTCTGCCTAATCTTGCAGTACTCTTAGTGTTTATATAAATGCTCTGTTGTTGTACAGTGGATTCCTATCTTTTCCTATAGCAAAATCAACTTGGATCACCCGCTTATTAAGCAGTCAGAGAAGTTCCAAAGGGATCTGTACATCATCACTGAGACAGTCGAGACTGTGGAAGCGGCCGAGTTTAGAGACTCCAGCAAAACAGAAGGCAGCGTCCTCGCTGAACTCCGCCTCAAAATGAAATTTACGGTCAGATTCGTGTTTGTGTGCCAGAAACTGGAGAGAAAGGTTTGGTTTGGACATAATGCAAAGCCCTGGTTTGATTAAACCAGCTGTAGTTAATGTGATTGTCTGAACACAGGCCATACCACTATGGTTAGATAGGATCTGTCAAACCATTAGATAGGATTTGAAACCAGTTGGTTCATCAACCAGAGACTCAAGTATGGTTTTGTGTTGTTATGAACACGGACCTCTTTGACATCATCCTGGCTTGTTGCCTGGTTAGATTTCTGGTCACAGTGAAGATGAGGAAACAGGATTTGAGTGGCTGTGAGCCGAATTCTGGTTTCATAAACTAACCACAGTTAAAGTAAATCATGATTTCATGTTATGTCTGCACTGAGTCTACAAGAGAAACAATATCTTGAGCAATATACTGAGCAAACTCTGTTTCATTCTAGGGCCTCAGAGACAGCAAGAAAGCAGTAATCGTCCCCAAGGCCTGCGCCCTGGCATTCAGAGTCAAACGATTACTAATCAGAGAAGGATCCTTGGGTAAGATACTTTGAAACCCATAGCCCACTATCATTAGCTACAAAGAAGTAGAGGCATCTTCTAAGCTAGGGCTACCAGTTGTCCTTTTTAGAGGACATGCCCTCTTTTTTGTGTCCATCCACTTTTGGTGTCTTTTAAAAAAAATTGACAAAAATGTCCTCTTTTTGGGTTGGGAGGCTGAGCCTGTTTTGCCTTATAGTCCTAGGGCTGCTAAGTGGGGGCGGGTGGCGGGTAAACCCCTGCTTTGGAGGCCCGATTTCCGCCGCTGCAGAATTGGGCCCTGGGGGGAACCCTGCCCTCCGAAGCACAGCGTGGGTGCGTCACAGGAAGTGATGCAACCACGTAGAGCATGTTGGGGGCGTGGCCCCAATCGTTGGAGGGAAAACTCTATGGTTTTCCCTCCAACGATTGGGGCCATGCCCCCAACGTGCTCTACGTTGTGTATCACTTCCTGTGACGTTCTGGCGGCACGCACGCACGCACCTCTCGGCAGCTCCCGGACCGAAGCAACGCTCGCCCGCCGGTGAGTCAGAACGACTTGGCAACCCTATATAGTCCCCCAGCAGAGGCAAGCTTCAGCTTAAATAGGAGGGGTATTTAAAATGAGATTTGTCATAGTCAGTTGGGAAATATATTCTTTTTTGCTTTTCAAAATATGGTCACCCTATCTAAGCAGGTGATCCTGGATCTCGGTCAGAGGAAGGTGTTGCTGTAGTCTGTTATGGTCTCATCGAACTAATCCAATTTGAACACCAATCCAGGGATAATTTTAGTGGGAGCTAAAAATAAAGTTAACTAATTGTGAATGGCCAAACTACGTTATGCCCTTTCATTCCAATGGCACAGTTGTGTCTCCATGTATGGAGGACAGGATTTGGAGTACAGAAAGAGGCAAGGCAGCTGGAACATCTGAGGGGCCACGGGAAACAGCCAGGAGATGGCAGAATGGGCAGAAGACCAATTGGAAGAGAAGGGACAAACAGAAAGGATTAAAGACAGGTTCAGGGAGATGTTGCTGTAGAGGTGAGATACTGTGTGTGTGAGTAGTCATTGTGGAGAAGGATGTGGGCGGCGTGGGCCTATTCACACACAATGTTTGAGTCCTTCTTTGCTTTGTTCCTGGAAGAGAGTACAACAATGCTGTTACTTACAACCCGCATTTCTTGGGGAGCCACCATGGGGGATTATTTAAACCTTTCACATTTAGTATAATTATCTGGTGAAGCTTCCTAATACAATCTCCAACAATCCCTAACCTCTGTTGCACAGCCTTGTGGACATCAGTCACTATGCTACACCTGTTCGGGACCGTGCTCAAGTGATCTTTCCAAATTTAAACATTATTAATTTTTTTAAAAAACCTCTAAAAAGTTCACAACTAAAAATTTTCAAACAAATTATTTAATAGTGGTTTGTCCTCTTTCTGTTTGCTCCTCCACACACAGGTGTTTCAATCTTTCCAGATGACCGAACACAAACTTTCCGTAAGCATATTTGAGCAGCTTTGTTTCATACTTACATATAGATTAGAGTTGCCATCTCTGGGTTGGGAAATACCTGGAGATTTGGGGGGTGGAGCGTGGAGAGACCAGCATTTGGGGAGGGAGGAGACCTCAGCAGGGTACCATGTGCCATAGAGTCCACTCCCAAAGCAGCCATTTTCTCCAGGGGAACTGATCTGTGTTGTCTGGGGATCAGTTGTAATGGTGGAAGATGACATCGTGCGTGCATGCATGCTTTATGATATTCACAAGGGGGATAGAGTGTTCGCCCTGTTTTTGCAGAGGGGCATTTGGCTGCAGTAGATTCTAGGGCCTTTTGACGCTGTATCCTGGGTGGCCCTAGCACCAGCACCTCTTTGCCCTTCAACCTAAAGGCAGAGGTTGCTGGCTGATACACCCTGGCTGTATTATGGCCAGCGTATTAGGAAAGCAATCTTACACACTGATAAATGGGCTAATATATATTTTTTAAAGGTTTAAATGACTTGAACGTGGTTCAGAGAATGAGGGTACAGGAAAAATGAGTTCAGAGTGTACAAAAATATATTCTAAATAAATGGACATAAAACACACATGTTCTTCCAAGCCTAAATTGTTTAAACTATTCACAGGCCTGTTAAATGTAAGAGCAAGGGTTAAAGCTGAAAGTATAAAAACTTCAATGGGTACAAAATGCGACTTGTCAGGCCCTGGATACAGCAATTCTATCAGCCCTGTGCTATAAGATCTTCACTGGATGCCTGTATTTTCAGGAACACTTTAGTGCTTGTTCTTCCCTTTAAAGGTGCTAAATGGCTTGGGGTCAGGGTACTTAAAGTACCACCTCTTTCAGGCTGCCAGTTAAGATTTTTTTTCTCATGCCCATCTCTCTGCGCCGCTGCTTGCAGAGCTGAGGCTGGAGGTGCCCAAAGACAGGGCTTTCCCAGTAGTACTACCTCATCTTTGGAATGCCCTCCCCTGTGAGCCCTGAAGAATACTTTACTGTTCTTAGGCAAGGCACCGGGCCAAAACAGTTACCTCTACACAATATATGTTACCTTTCTTTTGCTTAAGTGATTAATTACATTGCTTTTTTAGAATTGGGATTATTTAAACCTTTCACATTTAGTGTAATTATCTGGTGAAGCTTCCTAATACAATCTCCAACAATCCCTAACCTCTGTTGCAAAGAGTTAACAGGGGAAATTCTTAAATAAAAAGAAAACAATTCCAGATGCTGCATCTTGCCTTGCAGGACTTTGCAGGATTTCCAGCATTTGCTTTGTCCCATCAGGTGGACAAGCTACTACCCATTCTACCACCAAAAACACTTATGTTCCCCATTTGTGTTTTATCTGTTTTATCTTTCAAAACATGTACTAACAAATTTCCCTCCTTTGCTGAAAAAATTCTGGGCACTTAGACCTTCAAGTTTCCTTTACAACAGAATGAAACACAGCATTAGAGTGAGGTAAAACAGTTTCTTGGTGAAAACTGACAATCCCAGACATTCACAGAGGTGATATTATACTGCGAGAAAATTATCCATTAATGTAATGACACTTCATGGTATTCGTACTGTCAATATGTCAAATTTTCCCATTTATGATTCCTTTCAGGTTCATGCAAACCTGGATATCAATCTGATGCAGGTAAAATCTTTTTTTTAATCCTTTATATTGTTAAATCATTTATATCCTACCTTTCCTTGTTGTTCAAGGCAGCTTACAACGAGTTAAAAATAATTTTCAGTTAAAACCAAAACTTTTTAAAAAGGGTCAAATCTCTCCTTCCCTGCCCCCTATAAAAGATGCCTGCCATTCAAACTGGAGGTGGAGAATGTAATGGATATCACTGGCTGTGGAGAACATAAATAAATTCTGTGTTACTGGAGTTAAAAGGTGGAGGAGAAGAAAAGAACATGAGGAAACTGGAGGTAGTCTAGGAAATCGAACGTGACAAGTACTGGTCAGATGCTGAATAAAGCCTTGGGTCCAATTAAAAAATGTTATCCTTAGACTTTTGAATAAGTAGATAGAGGCCCCGGTCACACGGGCCGGATATCGCAGTGGGGAGGCGTGGCTGTTTGCCCCGGAGCGAACTACCGTGCGGCCGCGGGATCACACGTCCCACCGACGTCCGGTGGTTGGGGGGGGAGCCAGGGGAGGTGCCGATCAGATGGCGCGGCAAAGAAACGGCGCTGCCGTGGCAAACGGGGTTGTTGTGTTTTTTTAAACCCAAGTATGCGCTTGCACCGTTGGGTGCTTGTGCGCATCCTGTGGAGACTTTTAAAAACAACAACCTTCTCTGCGACGGGACATGGGCGGGCACCAGATGCCACGGGATTCCACTGGAAACGCGATCAGGCACCCGCCCTTGCCCCGCGGTTTCCGGAAACTAGTACCTCCGAGGTACTAGTTTTTTACCCTGCATCTTTGGTGGGAAGCCTCGGGTTCGCCACAGGAGCTCTACGCTTCCCAGATGTCGTGCTGTGATCGCGCCCGGAAAATCCGCCTATCTTCCGTCTCTATAGCGTGGCTAATGCTCCGTGTGACCGGGGCCACACTTGAGTTTGTTATACCCCACCCCATTTTACAGGCTGAATACAAGTAACTTCAGTTTTTTGGGGGGAAATAAAGCATTCCACTAAAATCTCATTAGTCAAGATTTTTAGAAACTCAAAAGCTCTCTGGCATGATTTGGAAGGAACAGCAGAAAAATGGAAGAGAGCAAACCACAGCTTGTGGTTAATGACAGATGCAATCTTTAATTAGATAATATATGCAGAGGTGGGTGGAAGGAAGCATTTGAGCTCAAGGATTCCCAGGCTCATGCATAATAGGATGATCCACATGAGACCGTGCCTGAGCAAAAAATACTTAATTTTACCAGTTGTCCTCCTATAGTCATACTATGTGCTTGTAACATTTAATATTGGGGCTCACATGGTGACCTGACTAGATTCTTTTCAGTGAAATTGAATACCTACATCCAGATTTTTAAGGCCTATAGTTTGCCCCTTCGTAGACTGAAATTAAACCTTTATGTTTCCCTCCCTACAGTGCGGATAGATATGAGAAGCAAGACAAAACACCAGCTGATGGAAATTCAACAGGAATGCGCACCGCTCCTTTCATTGTCCACAGATCTGTGTGGCAAGTTTTTAAATGGCTTTTTGGCTATAATCAGAAATAATGACCTTTTGCAAGAACTAGAACTCCAGGTAAAGATCTTCCATTTGTGGATGTTTCCAGCAATAGATATAGCTAGGTACCTATTTGTCCTTCCTTAGCAAGACAACTGCCATAGTGATATGATGGATTTCATTACTAACCGTAGGAAACAGCAAGGGGGGGGAACCCAACTTGAGAATCAAGTCAGGAACCTAGAAGGCTGAGCAACTAAAACATAAAATATAGAACAAGATACATCTATTCAGGGGTCATTTCCTGCAGGAGCGCACAGGAGCGGAGCTCCGGTAGTAAAGGGCCCAGGGGGTAGGTACATGCAACAAGCCCCACCCCCTGCTCCCAGCAGCCCTCAGTCAGAGCAAGAAGCAGCCAGGTAAGTTACAGAGCCCCCCCCGCCCCCCGGCCCAAAACAGTCCAGTGGCACCTTTAAGACCAAGTTTTATTCAGGTACAAGCTCTCCCTCCTCTGCGAGGACAGATCTGCACGTTCCCCCCCACCGATAGCTAGCAACCCAAAAGAGTCCAGTGGAGCCTGAGCGGTGGGTGTTGCCTTCTGACACACTTCCGGTGATGTCAGGGGGTGTGGCACATGCAAATAAGTCATGCTAATGAGTTATGCTAATGAGCTCCTGCACCTCTTTTTCTACGAAATGACCCCTGCATCTATTTATTGTAAGGTGCACAGTAGCTACAGATTAAAAACAACATTCGGTGAATGCTGATAAAAATAAAGAGGCAGCGGGTATCACATCACATCCACTAAGATATAGCATGCACAGCAACCAAAGTAAGTTGCACATACAATGACCGCTAGACCAAAATATTGGTCATGCATGCAATGACCGCTAGACCAAATGTGTTTCGGCCCTGAGGGCCTTCTTCAGTGGCCTAAATAATAACAATAACGACACACACAGAAGGTAAACTATCTATTCCAGGCAAGGAAGGTTGTACATGAATCAATGGAATAGTGTCGCTCCAAATACCAGTTACAAAGTTTTGCTGTCAAGGAGCCCACAGCCAACAGAGATGATAACTTCGTACACAGATAACTTCAATAACTTTGTACAATGATAACTTTGTGAGCCAGTTTGGTGTAGTGGTTACGTGCACGGACTCTAATCTGGGAAAACCGGGTTTGATTCCCCACTCCTCCACTTGCAGCCTCTGGATGACCTTGGGCAAGCTGTAGTTCTGATAAGAGCTGTCCTTGAAAACGAGCAGTTTCTGTCAAGAGCTCTCTCCGCCCCACCTACCTCACAGGGTGTCTGTTGTGGGGAGGGGAAGGGAAAGGGGTTTGTAAGACGCTCTGAGACTCCTTTGGGTAGTGAAGGGCGGGGTATAAATCCAATCTCTTCTTCTTCTACAACCATTCTGCCCTTTGCTGTTCTGTTCACAGCATGCATCCATGTGTCTACCAATGTGTCACTTTTGGTTGACACATAGATACCTCTTTGTTTTTATCTACATTCAACGAATGTTTTTAATTTGTAGTTACTGTGCACTTTACAATAAATAGATGCATTTTGTTCTATGCTTTAGCTGCTCAGCCTTCTAGGTTCCTGTCACATAACTAACCACGCCATTTATTTATTTATTTATTTAATTCAATTTATACCCCGCCCTCCCCGCAATGCGGGCTCAGGGCGGCTTACATAGGGGCAAACGCCAATATAAAACATAATTAAAACCATTTAAAATCCAACAGTACAAAAACATTCATAACGAGTTACTGACTAAAGTGCTCTAGATGTTCTACATGAAATTTCAGAGATGGCAAGACTTTCCTGGAATACGCTTGAAGACTTTCCACTGAATATGCTTGAGTCGGATTCTAAATAGACCTACTAAGGATTGCTTTCTGTCCCCCTATTCAGCAATGTGATTTAATAACAGACACTCAAGATTTCTTCTGACTTGTGAATAAAGGGGGGGAAATGGGAAATCTTTGCTTTGTCTTGGTTTGATCCTGGCTTATTCTGTCCGGCAGCACCCTCCAAGGCAACAGAAAGAAAGAAATGAACTACTATTTTTCTAGAAAAAACTGGACTGTGGGCTGAATTCTGGTTTCACAAACTAACCATGGTTAAAGTTAATCATGGTTTTTCATTCTATTATCACAAAGCTATGTTGACAGAGCATCTTATCTTCCCTGGACAAGCGAGCCATATCCATTAAGAGTAATAAGAGTGCCGGGAATCCTCATGGTGAAAGACAAAACCCCAAAAGTGTTCACTTTAATAACTTAAATTCCTGACTAAACTAATGGGAATTTGGAATTTCAGTGTCTGTTCAACTCGGATTTGGTGGGAGTGGCTGTTGCCATTACCATTCGGATGACCTCTGGTACACATTGATTTGTCG
>NW_015173764.1:49899-50182 GCF_001447785.1 Gekko japonicus
AGGAATGCATGGCTGAATGTTCTCCTAGTAATTGGAATTATACTGTTACTCTTGATCTCCATCTTGTTATTGTTGACCTCCATCTGCACATGTGGTCTGTCTCATCATCTGGTTCTGGTTCTAGAGTTGCCAAGTCCAGTTTGGAGAATCCCTGGAGATCTCAGGGCAGAGTCTGGGAAGTGGAGGGAGGCAGGTCATCAGGGATGTGATGTCATACAGTCCACCCTCCAAAGCTGCCATTTCATCCAGGGGAACAGATCTCTGCAGTCTGGAGATCAGCAGG
>NW_015173764.1:50198-54383 GCF_001447785.1 Gekko japonicus
GCCCCACCTGGAGGCTGGCCACCCTAATCCGAAACACAGGGAATTGAATGATTTCAAAAACTGTATTCTGACTGCATCGCCCAAGATTGGCTACAGAATCTTCTTTGACATGGTCCTAAGTATCCAGAAAGAAAGAAAACCATACACCATCTAGCACTGTGGAGTTCAGGCTATAGAAGGCTGGGAAGGGAGGGGGAGGCTCTCAATGGCCTTTGCATGGATAAGCAGCGCTTTTCCTGTATCATTAGAAAGCCTTTAATGGCCAAAGAATAGGAGCAAGAATATCATATAATGTCATTGCCCATTTCACCTAATATTTCTTCTGTTTCCATTTCATGGTGCCAAGCACATTTTTCTAGCCACTAAGTAGTATTAGGCCTGTCAAATTAGTCCAGGTTCCTGATGTTATTATGGCAAATAATCTGACGGAGTCAGATCTGTTCTTCTAGCAATCCCACCTTTCAGATCTGTAGCACCCTTGTCCCAGGTATAATATAACACGTAACCATTGACATACCCGAGGGACTGCATCTCCCTATATGTGCCCTGGAGAGCTTGTGCTCTGCCGATCAAGATCTGCAGTGGCCCAAGGGACATCTGCTTAGCCTCAATCAGGGCCAGGGCTTTTTCTGGTGGAACATGCTCCCGCCGGAGATCAGGGCCCTGTGGGACTTAACACTGTTCCACAGGGCCTGTAAAACGGAGCTGTTCTGCCAGGCCTTTGGTTGAGGTGGCAGGTGTCCAGTGAAAAAGCCAGCCTCTCCTGCTGAAGACCACCATCTCTATGTGGCCTAGATCAAGTAGACCTCAGAGACCCAGCAACACCAGTTGTGGAGATTGTGGGCACAAACAAAGAGTGCAATCTGTTTTAAATTATTGTTCTTAACTGTTTTAATGTGATTATTAATATATTTGTATTGTATTGATGCATTTATATATTAATGCCGAATGGCTCTATGTTCTGCCCTGAGCCCACTTGTAGGGAGGGCGGAATATAAATCCAATAAATAAACAAACAAATAAAAATAAAATAACATCTTCTCCTTTGCCCTGAACTCTTAGCTGGAGCAGGCTCTTGATGGGATAAATCCAATCAAGTTGAAGACTAGCAGACCAGAACTGCAGGAACTGGTGGACAACTTACAAGATTCCACTGGCTCCATTTGCACTGACGTTGCTGGATCAGTCCTGTACTTTCTTCAAGCTCTGGATGGTAAGGATGGTACCACCTTCAAGTGCAGTAACCACCGGGATGCAAGTATTTCACTAAAGGGTTCATTTAGCCTTGAGACAGCTGCAGGTTAACCTCCAAATGGCTTACACACCTGAGTTAAAACTGGTTGAAAATACACACCTGCTTCTTGCAAACACAGCCAGAAGTAACCCCACAAATGTTTGCATCAGTGTGGTATTTGTTCCAACTTTGTCAACACATGAGTGTGGCAGCATTGACTATAGCCCCTTTTAAGAACACCCAAATTCTACACTGGGGAGATTTTCTGGAGTGTTTTGAAGTAGCTCCAAAAACAACCCCAACGCTTCCTTGCAAAACTCTGATAACATTGGGCTGGATTCTGTGCTTTGTTCCAATTGCACAAGACTTTTATAGATTCACCTTCCACAGATTACCAATAACACTCCCCCCCCCCATTGTTCCTGAGTATTCTCTGATCCCCTGGAACAGAATTTCAGGGAGGACAGCAGGTTGCAGTAGGAAACTGGCAGTAGTTCCATTGCATCAGCCCTTCTTAAAATGCTATGCTTAGAATCCAACCCAGTGTATTACACTGATTCAATCATATTTTAAAACTGTAGTCTTTGTCGACATGCTTGTTAGCCAAAGGGGCCAAAATTCACAGTGTTTGGGCTGAGAAAGTGCAAGGGCAGACTAAGAGAAGTCCTTAAATTATTGGAGGGAAGGTATTGAGGATTGGGAGGTGATAAATACATGGATTTATCAATGAGCAAAGTTGGAACTGCAAGGCAATGTCTGTACTGACCATCCCCTGAGGGGAGAAAAACAGGAAAACCATATCCATTTCAGATTATGTCTAAACTCATGAAGTAATAATTATTTATAATTATTGTGTGGCAGTTGGTGTAGCATAGCCACAAGATCCGAAGATTGTCTGGCAGCCTGAAACTCTAGCTCTTTTTGTGGCGAGCGAGGTTTGGTTTTTGGGCTGAGAGGACTGTGACTGACCCAGCTGGCTTCAAGTGGAGGAATGGGAAACTGAACCCGGTTCTCCATATTAGAGTCTGCCGCTCTTAACCACTATACCAAACTGGCTGTCACTCATAGAGTGAAGCTGCTCAAGGAAATATCTTTACCAGATGTTCACAAAGACCTCATGGTTGAATTTCCATTTTGAGAGGCCCAAAGCTTAGTGAATTCAAACTATTCAGCTATTAGCTGTGAGTGGACACTGAATGGTGCTCTTTTTTTTTATGTCCCCATCAGCTGCAAACAAATTGTGGTTATTACTGCAGTTAATCAGGCTTCCCTGCTCTCTGCCTTTCCTAGAATGGTATGTGTTCCTCAAACAATTGTCTGCTTTTTTTACTTCCCCAGAATTGTCAGAATCTGAGTTGTTGCTTCTGGAAGAATCTGTGGAGAGGAAAATTGTGCCCAAGCAGACTGCACTGGTAAGGAAGAATTCCGAGATCAGACAAGCCCTGTACTCTTCAAAGAGCATGGTTTGATTTTTTTCAAAAAGCAATAGAATGTACAAGTGGAGACCTGCAAGAAACTTGCGGGATGGTTATTTTATTCCTTACACCTTTGCTTCCTCCTGTCTCCCTCTACCTCTCTCACGCTCTTTCTCCCTTCTGCCTCCCCCCCTTTCTTTCTTTCTCTCTCTCCTCCATGAATGATTTGGAGGGTGATGTCTATGGCATTATACTGGTCTGTAGTTCCTCCCCTCCTCAAATCCCACCCTCCCCAGGCTCTACCCCTCAAATGTCCAGGAATTTCCCAACCTGGAGTTGGCAACACAATTTCCTTCCCACCCAACAGCCAACCTACCTTTATCTGCCTCTCTGTCTTCAGCTTTCCGTCTCCACACCCCTCCCTCACAGCCTCTACCTAGGAAAATTACAGTCTTTCTTCACAGTGGGGACCAAAGCAGCTTACATTATTCTCTCCTCCTTTTTATGTGCGCAACAACCCTTTGAGGTTGGCTAGGCTGAAAGTATGTGACTTGTCCAAAATCACACAGTCAGCTTCCACCGCAAAATGGGGATCTGAACCTGGGTCTCGCAGACCCTAATCTGAAGCTGTAACTGTTACATCACAATGGCTTTCATAGGGTGGCTGCTGATGAATAGTAGGAAGCAGCTGGGTCTAATTGAGTCATGCAAGTCAGGTGGTATAAAGTCACCCAGAGGGTGCTGCCTAGGGATGCCAGCCTCCAGGTGGGACCTGAGGATGCCTGGAATTACTGCTCATCTCCAGACTACAGAGGTAACTTCCCATGGATAAAATGGATGCTTTGGAGGGTGGACTCTGTGGCATTGTACCTCACTGAGGTCCCTGTCCTCCTTTTTTTTTGGTGAAATGTCTTTTTATTTTAACCCAATATCTCACAGTCAACATTTCATCCTTGTACAAATATTTCCCCCCTTCCCCCCCCTTCCCCCTTCCCTCCCCCAGTCCTCCCTCCCCTTTCTTCTTCCTTCATTGCTTCAGCCACGGGCACAAAGTCCAAAGTTTCCATTGAGTATCCTTCTCGGCTTTATCCTCTCTGATCCATTCAAAGTATGGCGACCATTTTTCTTTTGTCTTCCTCTTCTTCTCTTCCCAGGTTTTCTCCTCCATCATCAGGGAAACGATATCTGATTGGATGTATTCAAAAAGATAGTTATTCCAATTCTCCATAGTCCACTTGTTCTTGTCTTTCCATCCTAATACTATAACTGCTTTCCCTGCTAATATCATTGCCTTGAATACCTCTCGATATTTAAGTTCTACTGTTTCGCTCTTCATAGTGCCTAATGTTATTAAATTGATATCTATTGGTATTGATACTCCTATTTTATCCTTTACCCTGTCCAATATTTTCTTCCAAAACTCCTGTACTTCGGCACATTCCCACCACATATGTGAGTACCAGCCTTTTACCTGGTTGCAATGCCAACAGTTCGAACTCACCCCGGGTATCATATTAGCTAATTGCGCTGGCGTCC
>NW_015173764.1:59017-65530 GCF_001447785.1 Gekko japonicus
AACTCAAGACAGCAGAGATCTGTCTCCCTGGAGAAAACGGCTGCTTTGGAGGATGGACTCTGTGACATTATACCCAGCTGAGGCCTCTTCCTTCCCCAAACCCAGCCCTCCTTACAGTCCACCTCAAAATCTCTAGGGATTCCCCAGGCTGGCACTGGACCCGAACGTTTTAATCAATCTCTCACCGTTGATGTCTGGAGTTAGATCCCTGCAAAGGCCATTTCAAAAGGTATTGGGGGGAATTCAACCTTCCCTGAAGGGATTTTTTTTTACTTTTTGGATTTTTCTGCAGACACAGGAAGTCTACTGACTATGTAGGAAAAACTGTTGGGGGAGAGTGAGCCCTCTGTTGGCAGAAATAAGTCTCCGCACAACCCACCCCCTGTTGGAATTAGATGTATAGAGGCTTGCTGAAGATTTTCAAGAAAGTGAAAATGACACAACTGCAGTTTTGACATGTCCACCATCTTCAATTAATTTGCATGCCTAGCTTTTGTACTTTCTAATGTGACTGAGGCCTTTCAACAAGACTTCCAAGAAACATTGTGCCTGCTAGCCAGGCTGTGTATGGGTGCAAACCTGTACTTACGGGACAATGTCCTGCTGTATTCTTGAGGATTTGCTTCCTGGTCAACATGCATAGAAAGAAACAGGCATGCATTAAAGATAACATCAACACACATCACATTTCTCATAAATCTGGTGTAGTTTCTTTCGGATGTACAAATTCCATTGTAGATATCATGGCTCAAAAAGTTCTGATTTTGCTTCTTTCTTGTTTGCAAAGGTACAATGCATCCTAGAAGAAGTCAACAGTAATAAAGAATGGAAGCTCACTATAGAAACACAGAAAGTCTCTCCTTTCATCGAAGACGAGCTGGACATAACTGAGGCTATGATCAAGTCATGTGGAGTGACAGTCCAAAGAAGCGGAGCCGGTCTTCTTGTGACTGGAAACCCTGATGCTTTTCTGGCCCTGAGTGCGTTGTATGTTGCTCTGTATGTGCTGAAAATTCTATCTGGATGAGAGGATGGCTAATATTTCATCTGAACAGGTTTTATTAATCTTATCCAGTTCAGATCCCATCCATGTGAACGTGGCTAGGATTTTTTTGCCCCGCTATGCATGACTTTACGTTTACATTGATCCTTGTGATAGAGAGATCAGAGTGTGTAGATGTCTGCACAGGTTTCTTGGAAAGCACCGTTAGGCCAAACAGAATAGCACCCTTCTAAGTCCATTGAGGTCAACAGACTAAGTAGGGTCAGAATATGGTATCAAAATAAAGACAAATTAACCATGCCACACTCTCAACTCAGCACCTTCATAGGACAACAATGTTTTCAACCAGCCAAAGAGCATAACACTTACCTTACCTAGAAGCTGACAGGCATCACCAGAATAGTCGATGTCGTTTGTAAAAATAAGCTCCTCATGAAACCTGAAATAGAAAAGCAACACGATATTAAGATTCGTTGGTTTGAATACCTACAATTGAGGCACCTAATAGAGTCTACGGGATTTAAGCAAACAATTTCACTCCCGATTACGGACTTTGAACGTATTTTATTTAAAGGCTACAAAAAAAAGAGGTTTAATTTCCAAAATATACCAAATCCTACTAGAAAATTCCAACACGAAAATAATGAGCTATCAATCAGCTTGGCATTCAGACCTTAAACAAACATTTAGCAATGACCAATGGGAAACTATTTGAAAGGCTCAAAATAATATCTCGAAATCCCTAGAGATTCAAGAAGCAACAACAAAAGTGCTTCTGAGATGGTACCTGACACCTGCAATACATTCCCATACAGTTCCACAAGCTTCCACATTATGCTGGAAATTGTGCGGAAAAAGAGCTGACTATTTCCATACTTGGTGGACCTGTAAGTATATTTCAAACTTCTGGAAGTCTGTTACAAAACACATTCAAATACTTACCGGCTATGAAATACCTCTTGACCCGAAAATCTTGCTTGTAAACCTTTGGCCAGATGAAAGCCCACCTATCATAAGGAGAAAATTATTTGACATTTTAATAATAGCGGCAAAAGTTACAATAGCTAAAAGCTGGAAAGACCGCCACCCTCCTAACATTAATTAATGGTTTAACAAAATATGGGACTTTTTAATGTTGGAAACAATTTCCATATACAACACCAATGACCAAAATTAATGTGAAATATACAATCCTTTGAGCAAATGGTACCCTATATTAGAAAAAATAACATTTCATAAATATAACTGGGAAAGCATTACTGAAGCCAAATACAAAATAATGCTATATGGTTAAATTAGTCTTTGTTAAAAATTGTTAGATATATGTATATCTTCCCTACCTTAAGAAGTTGTTTTTTTCTCTGAATGTATTCCTACTGGAAATATGTTATTATAGAATAGTTTATGTTGACTGAAATACAAGTGAAGGGACCTATATTGATTATGCTTAATTTGTTGATGACGTTGTAATCTTGTTGGAAAAAATAAACATATAGTTTAAAAAAAACAGACTAAGTAGGGTGTAACTCTGCTGTATTTATAGGTTGCTGAGACTGGCTAGGCACAGCAGAGTTAATACATTCACTGACAGTCAAACTTCTCTTTCGGTCTCAGTGTTTCCTAACTGTAAAAGGAGACTACTGTTAATTCATATCCTTGACCTGTAGTCTGTGTCTTGGCTATGAGACCTCTCTGGCTTGTGTATTGCGTTCTTTGTTGTGGCTTAACACATTGCCTTTGGGAACCACTCTTGATGCCTCAGTGGTCTCATTTGCACAAAGGGGAAATGTTTTCTAGAATGTCTTCTGAATCCTTAATTCCATAATAGTTATCTGTGTATATGTAAGTTATACATGTGACAAGTGTAGGTCTGTGGCTGGGCCCATCTGTTTGAATAAGCTACTCTTTTTTTAAAAATCCACAACATACCAGGTTATGTCCCTAAGCCACTATTTGGGAATGGATCAGACTGTCATGTTTGTTTGTTTTGAATAAAAGCAGATACTGCAAGCCAGATTTTTACCCTTCCAAGCCATGGAATACCCCAATGCTCAGCTGCCGCTTCAGATCTCATGGAGCAAAATTAGTAGCAGTGGGAAAACTGTATGTCGGAGAAACTTGTCAACCGTTACAGGTCTTCTAACTCAGGACCCCCTGAAAGGTTTGCCGACTCTGGCCTGGGAAATTCCTGGAGATCCGGGGACAGAGCCTGGGGTGACGGACTGTACTTTTAAAAGCTGATGAATCTATATTTTCCCCCCACCCTTTCTTCCCTTCTGTATCCCACCTTTACTTAAAGAAATTAATTTTTAATTTTTTTAAAAAAACAAAAGTTTAGAAGTGCTGTGTAAACAGATAAAGGAATGTGAAGGGCTAATTCTTCACAGAGCCAGAGAGCATGGTGTGACAGGCTGTTCCAAGAGATTGGTTAGCATTAGCTGAGCAGAGAGAGACTTTCGAGCTGAAGTGTTGAGGAGAATTCATTCGGAATTCAGCCCTGACTGAGAGCCGCTTAATACAGAGGAAAGTTGGCAAGGATGAGTGGGTAGTTGGACGGAGACTCCCACTCTTCGAGAGAGAGAAGAAAATTCCCTACCCAGTCAAACAGGGAGTTAGCTCTGAAGAGTGCAGAGATCCCTGGTCTGGTGTGGTTAGAAACTGCCTTGTGAAATCTTAAAGAGTCAGATAAATCTTGAGAAGAGTACTGGCATAGAAGGAGTGAGCACAAAATTGAGCATCCCAGCCTTCTGGAAACCATTAGAGTCAGGGAATACTAAAAGAAAGTGTACTGGAGTATTTGGGAAACACAGGAGCAAAGGCCTCTTATGACCTTGCAGTTCCTAAGTCACTGGGGAAAGCTTATGAATAGGGATGGGCACAGACCAGAAAAATTGAGATTTGTATAGGTTTGTGGGTTTCACAGACCACAAACCACAAATTTTCACAGACCTTTTGTCAGCTATGCTGCCATGGGGGTGGGGAGGTTAGTTGTATTCTAATTGCCATTGCATTCCTTCTGTGCTTCTTTGCTGCTGTACCACTTATCTATAAGTTCTGCAGGTGGTGATGTTGATGTCTGGGTTTCTCGGGAACCATGGGAGAGAGTTTGGTTCCCAGCTTCAGCGCTAAACGGCCAGAGCTATTTCTCCTGCGCGCGGGAGTGTGGCTACTTGGCCAGGGCAGTGGGGGATGCATACGAATACCCTATATCCTATTATGCCCCATGGGCAGCCGTCATTCTTAACAGTGCCTATGTTAATGCATCTATAGCTCTTCAATAAAGTATTACCTTTCCTGATAAGCGTGTACTACGTTGTTGGCTGTGGGTTCTGACACCTTTTTGCTTAACGGACCAGTTTGTTGTTCATGCAGTTTGTCATTTGGGATGTAGTAGAAAACCACCACCCCCATGCTAGAGATGCCAAACTCACAGTGAGTCTCGAGCAGACTCTCCTCTACCTGCCTACCAAGTTTGGTGAAGATTGGATTTAGTGGGACCAAGTTACAGCCACGCAAAGCAGGTGCCTCCGGAAAGTGCTCTCTGGGGAAATCACAGCTGCAGGTTCAAGAGTGTGTCGAACAGACCCCTGCATGATGAAATTAGGTCCATGGTCCGGTCCGTGCCCATCCTCACTTACAAAACCTCTCAATAGCCTGAAAAGCATATGAACTAATGTCTGTGCATATACTGGTTTTACCTCAGAGTTATATATACAGAGTTACCTCAGAAATTTCAGTCCATGATTTCACCTGACATTTCCCCTCTATGTTGAATAAAATATTTTGTTAATTTTGAATTTCAAAACATCTCAAGTGCCATTTTCAGTGGTTTAAGTTAACTTAAACCTTTAACAAACCACAGCTATAAGAACATGAGTGAAGGGGGCATGGTATAGCCAAATTTCATCAGATCTCAGAAGCTAAACAGCCTCAGTTATTGGATGGGAGACCAGCAAGGAAGGGGCTGCAGAGGAAGGCAATGACCAACCCCCTCTGCTTCTCACTTGCCTTGAAAGCCTCTTGCTGGGTTGCCATAAGTCAGTCATGACTTGATGGCACTTGCATATGAAGCTATGAGAACACCAAAAGATTTGTGTTGGTAAAGTGCAGTTAACTCTCAGCCCAGTTATGGCGACCCCAGCAAGGGGCTTTTAAGGCAAGTGATGGAGCAGAGGCGATTGGCCATCGCCTCCCTCTGCAGAGCCTTCCCTGGTGGTCTCCCTTCCAAGTACCGACCCTGCTTCTGAGATCAGGCTATATCATGCCACCTTCCTTCCCCACCAAAAGAGGCACACTATGAAAAAACAAATTTCATTGGGTGCCCTCTGGTGTTGGCACTGTGGAAATGTTTGTTTTTTACATTCTCACAGGAAACTAGATCAATTTGACTCAGTACTCTGAAACACATCATGGGCATGTAGAAGGTCACAGTATCTGTCCCTGTCATCTCCAGTAAGAAGTGTGGGGGAAAGACCTTGCTGGAGACCCTGGAGAGCTGCTAGCAAAGAGGAAAATGCTGAGCCAGATGGACCAATAGGATAACTTGTGTTTTAGAAGCAGAGGAATGAGGTTGTGGAAATAAATACATAGCCTTGTTTTGGAGACTATTTTAGGGAACGCTCAAGTTAATTCAGAAGAGGGAGTCAACTTTTACACTGACAGATGACACAAGGAGCCCAAACTGACATGTGCTCAAGGCAGCCTGTGGGCCAGGATGGATGGTTTTCAATTCCCATCTTTTGCGCTGTAAGAATTCCTTACAGCCACAGGAGAATCATCGGGCCTTGAGTCGTGGCAGGAAAGGTGTAGCCTGTTGGATCCCCAAGCATCGAGAATAAATCCACGTTTTAAAGAAAAGCAAAATTTATTTCAAAGCGTTGGAAAGACACTCAAACACGTTCTTTGTTAGAACTGACTACAAACGGTTAGGGCAAGCATAATAAAGGGATTTGAAACAGGTACAGAACCAATGGGTCACGTTCCCGCTGGCGGGTGAAAGGAAACGGTTGCGCGCTCATTCCCTGAGAACCAGGCTATCTCCAGACATAATACAGGTGCAGTTCCCAGGCTCTAAAAGCAACAAGCTGGCAATAAAGCGTACTCCCCCAATACATCCTCCAGTTGTTTGGCTTAGGCATTACAGCAGAGTAAAATACAGGCACACAGACGGGGGGGGGTACAGGTCGGGAGAACTCCCGGTTTGGGCGGGAGACCTCCCGGTTTGGCCGGGAACTTCCTGTGGAACTCACGAAGCAGATAAGGGGCCCGAATATCCCCTTCTTCCACCCATTCGCGGTGCTGGGGTCCGAAGTCCACCCATTCGATGAGATACCAGAGCTTACCACGTTTAATCCTGGAATCAAGGACATCAGCGATCTCAAAATGTTCATCCCCCTCAAGTAGAATAGGTGGAGGGGGAGTGCCCGAAGGTCTCCATGGAGAAGAGCCAGGATCTTTTTTTAATAGGCTCATGTGGAAAACAGAATGCAAGGCACGTAAGTTCTTAGGCA
>NW_015173764.1:65774-65910 GCF_001447785.1 Gekko japonicus
GTTTTAAATCCAATCCCACCACCCGACCCTTATCCGCCTGGGCCTTATAGGCTGCCTTAGCAGCATCAAGAGATTGACATAACAAAGGCCAGGCATCTTGCAACGATTTACACCAGGAACCAGCATCCCCCCCCTT
>NW_015173764.1:67800-75128 GCF_001447785.1 Gekko japonicus
CGGAGCCCCCCATCTTTTTTCTTCCGAAACAGTACAGGAGCCGCAAACGGGGAAGATGCAGGACGGATGAAACCCCGCTCCAGGTTTTTGTCAATGAACTTGCGAAGTTCGATTTTCTCCGCGGGCCCCATCGCATAAACTTTTCCCTTTGGCAGTTTGACATCCTGGCAGCAGTTCAATAGTACAGTCAGTGGGTCTGTGGGGTGGCAGTTCATCAGCCTCCTCCTCACTAAATACCTCAGCCAAGCCTCTATATTCAGGAGGAAGAGAGGCCGAACCGTTTGTAGTCAGTTCTAACAATATGTTGGATCCCCAAGCATCGAGAATAAATCCACGTTTTAAAGAAAAGCAAAATTTATTTCAAAGCGTTGGAAAGACACTCAAACACGTTCTTTGTTAGAACTGACTACAAACGGTTAGGGCAAGCATAATAAAGGGATTTGAAACAGGTACAGAACCAATGGGTCACGTTCCCGCTGGCGGGTGAAAGGAAACGGTTGCGCGCTCATTCCCTGAGAACCAGGCTATCTCCAGACATAATACAGGTGCAGTTCCCAGGCTCTAAAAGCAACAAGCTGGCAATAAAGCGTACTCCCCCAATACATCCTCCAGTTGTTTGGCTTAGGCATTACAGCAGAGTAAAATACAGGCACACAGACAGGGGGGGGGGGTTAGCAACTGTACAGAGATACAACCAACACAGAACACCATGGCAGCTTGCTGACATAGCCGAACACACAGAGTTCTCACTCGGTCCACAAAGACCCTCCAGACCTGGAGGTGAAGGATTAAAATGGTCAGCTTGGCTTAGCAATGCACACCGAGGAGAAGGAAGGAGCCAGGAGGCCACAGCCAGTGCCCATGCCCTTGCTGAGTTCCCTGCTGCTTTTAGGCAACTTCTCTGGGGGGAAATGTCAAGATAAAAGCAGTGCTCAGAGTTAGAATTAGCAAGTTATTCTCTCTCTCTCTTTTGGGTTCTTTTTTACTGCTCTGCAATTTCTCTAGCTCTGCTCTGATTAATTCCCATTTATTCATGGTTATGTACATTTATGCTTAATTATTAAAGCTTTTACTTTTAAAGATCCACGGTGTGCTCTTATTGCTCTTAACGTTTACCTTCGTGCCTAGCCACTCGTTCATGCAGGAACACCAAGAGCTCGCTCAGTTTAGAGCCAGTTCGGTGCAGTGGTTAGGAGCACAGACTAATCTGGGAGAACCGGGTTTGATTCCACACTCCTCCACTTGCACCTGCTGGATGACCTTGGGCAAGCCATAGTTCTGTCAGAGCTGCTCTTGAAAAAGAGCAATTTCTGTCAGAGCTCTCTCAGCCCTGCCTACCTCACAGGGTGTCCGTTGTGGGGAGGGGAAGGGAAAGGAGTTTGTAAGACGCTCTCAGACTCCGAGTGAAGGGTGGGGTATAAATCCAATCTCATCTTATTCTTCTTTAGAGGGAAAGCTGGGGTAGACCAGGCATCCCCAACATGGCACCTGTGGTTCTGGTGCCCACCAAGTGTTTTTAAGAAGTGGGCTGGGCCAGGTAGGGCTTTTACCCAGAGAGGCTTCTGATTGGCTGTGTAGATTTTTTTAAATCGTTGCTTTGGCAGTAGCTGCCACCACAGCACAAGGATCTGCACTGTGTGACTGAAGTTACGCTGTGGCAATCATTGTATTTATTTATTTATTTCATTTATACCCCGCCCTCCCCGCACGCGGGCTCAGGGCGGCTTACATAGGCACAAAGTGCAATAGCAGTAAAACAGGTTAAAAACAATTAAGACTAAAATTCACAACAAACAGGATACATGAGAGACTAAAATACACACTCCCCATTGCATATCAGGGAAGGGGTCAGAAAAGGGGGGGACGCCATGGGCCACGATGTTCCAGATGACCAATCGGCCCAACCCAGCGATACTGCACTGCAGTTGCACGGTGGTGGTAGTGGTGGCAGCGGCTCGTCCTCAAAAGCCTGGTGGAAGAGCTCCGTCTTGCAGGCCCTGCAGAACTGTAAGAGGTCCCGCAGGGCCCTGATCTCTTCCGGAAGCTCATTCCACCAGGTAGGAGCCGCCACCGAAAAGGACCTGGCCCTCATGGCAGCAAGCCTGGCCTCTTTAGGGCCCGGGGTCACCAGGCGGTGTTGTGACCCCGACCGAAGTGCTCTTTGGGGCCTGTGTGGGGAAAGGCGGTCCCTCAGGTATGCCGGAGGTGATGGCTCACAACACTGATGCTCTAAAGGGAACTGTGCTCCCTACATTGTAGAGAAAACGTCCTTATCTGTACATGGGCCCCATTGTGCACACTTTTGATTCACTCTGGGTTCACTGTTCAGAATTAGATGTGTGATGATTACTGTAAGCTTAAGTACAGAAAGTCTCCCTAGAGTGTGGTCTCTCAACAACTTGAATTTACTACCTGTTTCTGGATAAAGGTAACCCCTCAACAAGTTAAAAGTACCTTGTAAGGTTTCCAAATGGGATAAATATGCCCCTTTTGCAAGTTGATGATCACCACTAGCAAGAAAAGTGTCTTTTGAGTTACGAGTTCCATGGAAATGTTCCTTTCAAACATGCAGAAACAGCTAATACAGAATTACAATCGCTGAGGATGTGAACAAGCTGCTTGAAGAGATCCAACCTACCATCTTAACACTCAACCCATTCTTTGTGGCCTGTTATTTACAGCTGAAGAGGATTACCTAAGATGCAAATGGAAAAAAAGATAAGTGCCAAAACTACCTTGGAGTACACTGCAAAACCTCTCCTTACGCCATTCCTATATTCAAATTTATTTATTTCTTTATCTGATTTGTATCCTGCCCTTAGTGGGCTTAGGGCAGGTCACAACAGTTAAAATACATAGTAATAAATCCAAGTACAAAACATAAAAAGTTAAAATTTCTAAAATCAACAACAGATGACAATAATCTCATTTCCAGGAACCAAACTCCAGTGTTGACAAAAATAAGAACCCACTCAGCAGATGCCATAGTGATCTCTACAAAGGGCAGTTCCCCCGGGCAGTATAGGAAGGGGAGGCCAAAGTGTTTAGACATCCGCTGCCCCAGCCAAAGGCCTGGCGGAACAGCTCCATTTTACGGGCCCTGTGGAACTGCATTAAATCCCGCACGGCTCTGATCATCAGTGGGAGCTAGGGGTGTGCAAAAAAAAAAGTCAGTATTTTTTCACTTCGGGTATATCAGACTCAAAAAATATCGGTGAATGCCGAATACCTCCAGTCCAATACTGGTAAAGTATCAGGACTGGGGAAATATTCTGTATTCCCTAATATATATTTGGGTCTGATATACCGGACAGGAGGAAAGGGAGGCATGTAAAAATGCCTTCTTTCCTTCTGGAAGCAGGTTGGGCTTTCTTTGTTAATTTCACTTCCCGGACAGGAGGGAAGGAAGGCATGTAAAAATGCCTTCTTTCCTTCTGGAAGCACATTGGGCTTTCTTTGTCAATTTCACTTCCGAACTGAGAAAGGAAAAGAAATGCATTTAAGCATGGCTGGGCTCTCTGTCTGTGCATCTCCAGCCGCCGGGGGGCAGCTGGAGGAAGGAAGGTAGAGAGATGGCTTTCCCTGGTCAGTTTCACTCCCACAGGTTGCCTGGCAAGAAGTGAAATTGTCTAGGGAAGCCACAGCCCGAGGGAAGCCGGCCAAAAGCCAAAAAAAAATCGGGAAACCTTATTCGGAGGCCGAAAAGTTTCCTGAATTTGTATTCTGCTTTAAAGTTACCAATAAGGTATTTATTTGGTATTTTTTTCAGTTGGGGAAAGCTGTATGCACATCCCTAGTGGAAGCATATTCCACCAGATGTTGCTCGGTAGAACGCAAAGCTCTACAGGGCACATAAAGGAAGAGGTGGTCCTGCAGTTGTGTCAGTCCCAGGCTACATAGGGCTTTAAAGGTTAGTACCATAACCTTGAACTGGATCCAGTACTCAACTGGCAGCCAGTGCAATTGAAGTAACACCAACTGAATATGCACCCACACAGACATCACAGTCTGCAGGCGTGCTGCCGCATTTTGCACTAGCTGCAGATTCTGGGTCAGATTCAAGGGCAGCCCCACGTAGAGCGTGTTACAGTAATCTAGCCTCAAAGTGACCATTGCATGGATCACTGTAGCTAAGTCCCAGGAGGAGAGATAGTGAACCAACTGCCTGACCAGCCGAAGATGGTAAAAGGCTGATCTGACAGCCAAGTTGACCCCGGCCTCCATGGAAAGTGAGGCATCCAAGACCACGCCCAGGCTCTTAACCCTCAGCACCAGCAACAATGATCCCACCCCCCACGGATCAGGTACAGGACCTAAACAACTTGGTTCAACATTTGTGGCAGGGTATGAGCTTTCATGAGTCACTGCTCACTTCTTTATACAGCAGTGACTCAAAAAGATTATACTCTGCCACAAATCTTGTTAGTCTTTAAGGACTCTTGCTCTTTTCTACTGCTACAGACAAACCAGCTACCTATCTTGATCTATAACTATGGTTCAGTGATATATCCTGATGGATAGGTATGTTAGTCTCTAGCAGCAAAATAAAAACAGGAATCATTTGATAAATAATAAGTATTGTTACTCTTTAAGATGCCACTGGATTCTTATCCACTACTGGCAGTATGGAATAGTGGCCAGCAGTGTTCCCTCTAAGTTGAGTTAATGTGAGCTAGCTCACAGTTTTTTAGCCTCCAGCTCACACATTTTTGTCTTAGCTCAGGAAGGATGGCTCCAGAGCAAACTAATTTATGCAGAAGCCAAATTGCTCGCTCACAACTTTAATGCCAGTAGCTAACAAAGCAGAATTTTTGCTCACAGGACTCCACAGCTTAGAGGGAGCATTGGTGGCCAGAGTATTCAAGTAGAATCTGCGATACCCAGGTAACAACCTTAAATTCCCACTCTGCAATGGAAGTCACTGAGTGACTTTGAACCAGTAACTCACAGGGTTGTTATTGCGAGGGTAAAATGGAGGAGGGGACACCGACAGTGTAAGCCACGTTGGGCTCCTATTGGGGAGAAAGCAGATGTATGGAAACATGTTACGTCTCACAGTAGTATCAAGATGGGTAGCCGAGTTAGTCTGTCTGTAGCAATAGAAAAGAGCAGGGCTGCTGGCCCCCAGGTGGGAGCAGAAGATTCCCCGATTTCTCAGGCTTCTGCCTGCTGCCAGCCAGCTGGCAAGTGGGGGGAAGCCCTGCCAACAGCCACAACCCGTGATGACATCCCCAACGTGATGACGGCACGCAGAAGAGATGTCATCACATTGGAGATGTTATGCATGACAATGTCACCCTGCCTTCTCACTCCTGGCAACCCTAGAAAAAAGCAAGAATCCAGTATCACCTTAGGTAAAGGTTTCCCTTGCTCGAAAGCGAGTCAGATCTGACTCTAGGGATGTGGTGCTCATCTCCGTTTCGAAGCCGAAGAGCCAGCGCTGTCCAAAGACATTTCTGTGGTCATGTGGCCGGCATGACTAGACGCTGAGGCACACAGAATGCTGTTACCTTCCCACCAAAGCAGTACCTATTTATCTACTTGCAATTTCTTGCTTTCAAACTGTTAGGTTGGCAGGAGCTGGGACCAGAGACGGGAGCTCACTCCGTCATGTGGCACTCAGGTCTCGAACTGCTGATCTACCTATCTTTCAGTCTGCAGTTCAGCGTCTTAACCACTTGAGCCACCACAGCCATCTTACAGACTAACCAAATTTGTCGCAGGGGATGAGCTTTCATGAGTCACTGCTCACTTTTCTCAGTAATATATGTTTCTTGGGTGCAAGGCTTTTTCACAGATGGTGTCCCCTTTGTTAAAACCTATCCACAGCAAAGCACATTTCAGAGAGTAGCCGCCATGAGCCTGCCCCGGAGGGGAGGGCTAGATATAAACCTAATAAATAGATAATAGTCATGTTGGTTTGCAGTAGAACAGCTAGATATGAGTCCAAGACACCTTAAAGACCAACAAAGTTTTGGGTTAGGAACTTTTGAGAGTCAGACCTCCCTTCAACACATCTGATCAAGGCAGCCTTGACTCTCGAAAGCTCATACTCTGAAAATCTTGATCAAGATGAGTAGCCATCTTAGCCCATCTGTACCAGTAGATAAGAGTCCAGTAGCACCTTAAAGACTAACAAAATTTGTGGCTTTTGTGAGTCACTACTCACTTCTTCAGTAGAAAAGAGCAAAAATCCAGGAGCACCTTAAAGACTAACCAAACTTGTGGGAGGGGATGAGCTTTCCTGAGTCAGGGCTCACTTCTTCAGTAGAGAGGAGCAAGAGTCCAGGAGCACCTTAAAAGACTAAATGAACTTGTGGCAGGGGATGAGCTTTCATGAGTCACAGCTCATTTCTTCAGTAGAGAAGAGCAAGAGTCCAGGAGCACCTTAAAAGACTAACCAAACTCCTGGGATGGGATGAGCTTTCATGAGTCACCGCTTACTTCGTTAGCCTGTAAGGCGCTGCTGAAGTCTGGACTCCTACCCTGTTTCCCCGAAAATAAGACCTACCCCCAAAATAAGCCCTAGCACGATTTCTATGCATTTGTGGCATAGGCCCTAGTGTGTCTTCTTGAGAAAAAATAAATATAAGACAGTGTCTTTTTTTCGGGGAAACACGGTATCTAGCATATTCTTCCTCATCCAAAGGGAAATCCGGTTTTTACAGGAAACCCTTTGGAAGATATTTGCTTGTGCTATGTACGCGGTGATTTCTATTGTTCTAATCTCTGACTAAGAGTAATTGTTTTATTTTACTGTAATCATACCATGTTTTAAAATGGAGACCTGTGATTCTGCTGTCTTGTTTTAGGCGAAAAGGCCCGCCATCATAGAAATATTTTAAAGACATAAATTACCAGAACTAACACACACACCCCAGCACACATTGGCTACCTCAGGCAAAAGCTATCGTTGTGTCTGTTTGTCTTCCACAACCACAAGCAGGTGGGGGAAAAGGGCGGGAAAGTGAGAAGACTGACGCGAGCGACGACGAAAACCTTTGAGAGGCGACGGAACTACCCGAGCGAAACGGGCGGAGACGTAAACACGCGAACCCCTGAAACGGAGAATCCCGACCGTTTCCGGAAGCTGCCGAACGGCGATCCCAGTGAGTCAGCCGTCAGGAACGTGCGACCGAGTTCTCGTGAGAGGGGAAGACACCCCCCCCCCGTTCTCTCCGCCCGCCTTTTTTTCGGCCTCTCTTCTCGGCGCTCGGCTCGTCGAGCCTGCCCCAGTTTTCCCGTCGTCCCTTGCGATTGTTGCTCTGTCACGGCCGTAGCCGGTCTGAAGAAGGTGAAGCCATGAAGCAGGAAGGCGGCTCTCGCCG
>NW_015173764.1:75173-128850 GCF_001447785.1 Gekko japonicus
AGGCGAGAGGGGCGCCGGGGGGGGGATAAGGGGAGAGAAGCCGAACTCCCGGGCTGTGAGGAAAGGGGCGGGGCCTGGGGACCGCGAGGGGGCGGGGCCGCAGCCCCCTCCTCAACAGTCCCAGGTAAGGGAGCGGCGCGAGCCGGCCGAAGGGGCGGGGCTAAAAGTGGGTTGGGGTAGGGTCGAACGCTCTCCGCGGCTGCCATTGGACGGAGGGGAGTGCGGGGCCGAACGTGCTCCAGTGCAGGGGCAGCTACCTGGTTCGTGGGCGGGGCCAAATTGGGGAGGGGGCGCGGGGCTAAGCTACATCCACTCCTCTTGTCGGCGGGACTCTGGGAGGGGTGTGTGGGTTACCCAGTGGAGAGTGGGACACATAGGGATTAGGGGAGCCTCCAGGTTCAGAGGCAGTCAATCTCTGAATTCCAGAGCCAGGAGGCAACGTGCGGGGGAAGGCCTCCGTGAGAGGCAGGGTACTGAACTAGATGGACTATTGATCTGATCCCCACAGGTCTCTTCTTATCTTATCAGGGGAAGGCCTCAGCCTCTGTGTCCTGTTGTTGGCCCTCCAGAGGAACTGGTTGGCCACCATGTGAGCCAGAATGATGGACAAGATGGACCACCCGTCTGATCTAGCAGGGTTCTCCTAATGTTCTTATGAAGACCTCAGCCTCTATGTCATGCTGTTGGCCTTCCAGAGGCACGGGTTGGCCACTGTGTGAGACTGGAGGCTGGACTATTTGGACCACTGGTTTATCCAGCAGGGCTGTTCTGAAGGCCTCAGTCTCTATGACCTGTCATTGGCCCTCCAGAGGAACTGGTTGGACACTGTGCGAGGCAGGATGCTGGGCTATTTGGACCACTGGCCTGATCCAGCAGGGCTCTTCTTAGTTAGAAGTTTGGGCTGTGGTGAAAAAATCCATGGTTTAATTTGGAGCCTGATGGTTATTTAGTGACTACTATGGTTTTTATTTGTCGTTTTGTGAACTAGAGGCCAGATTTATAGTGGAGTGAAGTCTTATTGATCTTTGAGATACTATTATTCTCTGGAATTACTGCTGTGGTTTAAATGTTCACCCATCTGTGAAACTTGTGCTGGGTCAGGTGATGCTATGTGTATTTGGTCTGTGCGGTGCTGTTGTGGTCATGATGCTCCTAACATTGGCTCAGTTGCCTCCTGGTTGCTTGTAGTGTCAGACTAGGTTCTGGGAGACCCATGTTTGAATCCCCGCTCTGCCTTGGAAGCAGACTTTTGGCCAGTTATGCATTGTCAGCCTACTTCACAGGGTTGTTACTGGCAAGTGTGGTTAGGAATGCACTCTTAGTTGTGTTCATCTGGCCCCTTTTATGCACGCTTACGTTAGAGTAAGTTCTTTTTAAATCAGTGAGGTGAGTATATTTGCATGGGGTCAGGCTGCCCTGTAGCTCTGTAGGGTTCTTGGTGGAAGAATGAACATGCACTAAACTTAATAAGATCAACCAGTAATATTCTGCTACAGGTTCCATCTTCCTGTAAGTATACGTTAGTGAGTTTGTGGAACAGACTGTCTTAATATGGCATTGTAACCCTGGAATTCATTTCCAAAGGAGGCCTGCTAGAGTCCAGCCTTGCAGTGTTTGAAAAGATGTTTTATTTATGTAGGCTTTTGATTGCAGATGCTGGTATTGTGAGATAGTATTTATTTATAGGGATGATTTTTTTAAAAGACTTGTGTTTATTGATCTCTTTTGCCTGAGAAAGGTGCAAAAGTAAGATATTTGCATAGTTCTTAAAAGTCAAGGATAACTTGTCTGTGTTAAGTGATCCTTAGTGCACACTATTGTTTAAGAACATTAGAATGTCTTCCTGGATCCAACCAAGGCCCACCAACATAGAAGGCCAGTAAATGGTAGCTGGTACACAGAATATTGGCCAGTGGAACACAGTTTGCCTTCGGGGGGGGGGGGCCACCTGTAAAGAAATAGCTCACAGTGTCATTCTAGATACTTTCAAGATGGAGGAGGCTGGAATTTTGCAGCAGGTGGGGGAGGAAATGCATAATTAATTGCTCTTTGTTGCTCCTTGGGGGTCAATGAAGAGGCAGGGACATGTGCTTGGGCACATGTTAATGAAGAACCCAGCAACAGATGAGCCTCCTGTTTTTGGATCAGAAGTACAGCACCATCTCATTCTAGCTGTGACAGGAGTCTTTGTGGTGCTGTTGAAGCATACCATCTGCTTCAACAGGCCGATGAAGTAAACCCAGAACTGACTGCAGTCCATGCATGATGTTGCAGCTTTTGCATTCCATTCTTCCATTCTTTTCCATTGACCACTTTATTGCCAAGATGGATTGGTACTCAAGAGTTCATTCATAAACCTGCATTGAAATAGTGGGAGATAATCCACATCACCCACCATGCAGGTAAAGCTGGCTAAAGGGTGTAGAGAAGTAACTAACTGTCATCAAGTGTCCTTGAACATGGAACCCAGAATAAAGTAAGTGAGCTGTAATGGGAGCAGTCCTAACCGGGTCCCCTCAGATGTAAGTCCCGTTTTCTTCAGTGCCATCTTGAGATGGGAACTGTAGTCTCTACTGCATTCTTTGTCTTGTTACTTCTACAGAATGCATCTCCCTTTTTATAACTGCAGATAAGTACCGTATTTTTTGGACCATAAGACGCACTTTTTCTTCCAAAAAAAGTGGGAGGAAAGGTGAGTGTGTCTTATGGACCGAAGGTTCAGAATATTTTTTTCCCTGTTTTCCTCCTTTAAAAACTAGGTGCGTCTTAAGGTCAGGTGCGTCTTATGGTCCGAAAAATACGGTATTTTGATAAAATCCCAGAGTCGAGCCACCTTTTTCTGTTCTATTAGATCAGGGGTGTCAAACATGCAGCCTGGGGACCAGGTCAGGCCCCCAGAGGGCTTCTGTCAGGCCCACAGTGGAACTGGCTGTCTTCTGCTTCTTCATCATCGTGGGATTGCAGCTTACAGATACACACCTGAACAGCACACTCAAGATTGCAACAGCACACACATTTTGATGCAGTAATTCAGAGCAAGAGATGTCAGTTATGAGACACTGTTAAATAAACAAAATATTGCAAGAGTGCTAATGTTTTAAGCATTAAATGAGTTTGACACCCCTGTATTAGATTTACCTGTAGCTTTATCAGACAGCTGCCAGAGCATGTGGTGGAGCTTGGTAACAGTCAAATGGTTCTTTGCCCAGCTTTTTATTTTTATTTTCTACTCAAATGTGTGCATTTCATCATGGTGAGTGTTCTGTTGCCAAGTGAAACTGCCTTCTTTCCCATCATGCCTCCTTGGCCCAATCCCCACCTGCTTCTACTGTGCAGTTATGTCTATGCTTTTCTGTACTGTAGCAGTACTCTACCTTGGTATTTACTCAGTGTGGGTTTGGGTTGGGAAAAATTAGAAATCCAGAGATGCACATCAAAAGAATTGCAGGCCCCACTCAGAAATTACCAGAATGCAAACTTCTTCACCTAGTGTCTAAACCTACCTGTCTTCTGAGGGTTGCAAACACCTAATGACATGACATGAGGACCTTTTGCCTGAAATTTAGCAAGGAGGATCCCTTCGGCAAAGAGATATCACTGAAAATGTCATCCCATTGAAAGCAATAGGAAAGAAATATAATAATAAATGAAATAGACATAATTAAAGGAATTGGTATTTTTTAAAGAAAAATTATACCTTTTCTAACTGGGTAATGATATACTTGGCATATTCCTTTGCTTTTCCCTGTAGTTTGTATTATGTGATCTTCATTGTTGCTTGTGTAAAATTTAGTTGTGTTGGCGGAAAGGCTTTAGTCTCCCTACCATGGAGAATCTTTCAAGGAGCCGCTGTTCTGAGTGTCTTGCATTTTGCCATGGGGTGCTATTGGCTAGACATTGGAGTAAGCACTATAAACAGTGCTGACCTCAGTGACAGAAAACCTAAGTAGAAGTGTCATAAGAGAATATTTGAACAGGTCTGCACATGTTACTCATATAAATACATCCTGCCTTCACAAGCTGTTGGTACCCCTATGAGTACAGCTAACTTTCATCATTGTCCAGTGGACATGCGAGAGCCATGTTTCAGAGTTCAGAGGTGGCCTGGGATACCTGCAAGGATTCTTTGGGTTTTTGAAATTTCAGTTTAATTTTTTCCTGATGTTTGGGGTTGACCTGCCAACAAAATGTTCAGTCTCCACCCACCCGCTTTGGCTTGTCCAGTCTGTCGCTCTGTTGAGCTCTGACGCTGTTGCCTTTCCTCCTCGGCCATTGCAGATATCAAGGAGCACGTGAAGCAGCTGGAAAAAGCCGTCTCTGGGAAGGAGCCTCGTTATGTCCTGCGTGCCCTGAGAGCGTTGCCCTCCACCTCCCGCCGTCTGAATCCCAATGTGCTCCAGAAAGCCATCAATGGCTTTTTCACCTCCAATAGCACTGTGCGAGACTTCCTCATCAACTTCCTAGAGGAGGCAAGTCCAAAAACAATTCAGTGAGGCAACACTACGTAGCAGTTAGAGCAGGGGTGTCAAACATGTGGCTCGGGGGCCGGATTAAGCCCCCCAGAGGGCTTCTATCAGGCCCGCAGTGGAACTGGCTGTCTTCTGTTGCTTCTTCCAGTTCTGCTGCTACTGCGTCGTCATAGGTTTGCAGCTTACAGATACACACCAGAACAGCATATTCAAGATTGCAACAGCACAGACATTTTGATGCAATAATTCAGAGCAAGAGGTGTCAGTTATGAGACATTGTTAAATAAACAAAATATTGCAAGAGTGCTAATGTTTTAAGCATGTTTTTATTTTAAGTAAAAAAAACCCACCCTTTGTGTTTGTGTCTCCGCTACCTGGCGTTACATTTTATGACACACATGGCCCGGGCCAACAAGGTCTCATTTATGTCAGATCTGGCCCTCATAACAAATGAGTTCGACACCCCTGAGTCAGAGTGTTGGACTAGGACGGGGTGGAGGGGGAATGGGATCATTTATGAAGCCACTGAGGATCCCCTCTCTCCTCTCTCTAACCCACCTCACTGGGTTGTTGTGAGGACAAAGTGGAGGTTGGGAGAAACATTTGCATCTCTGAACTCGGAGGAAGAAGAGGATACAAAATGTGATAGGTTGGCAGAAGCTGTGTACTCACACCCTAGACTGGATAGGTGAATCAGAAAATTCCTGTGTTTCCACCTACAAATGGCCCTTCAGGGTCCAGTTAAAGAGGGAGGCAGCACTCAATTATCATCTAGGATTAAATTTGCTATCACTAGCTGTAGTCCCTAAGGGTCTGGGGCTCAGCTTCTTGAAAAGTCCTCGGGGGTGTGTGTGGGTGGAATTACAGCCTCCCATTGTCCTAATGTGCTTCTCTTTCCCACCCGTTTGTAGCCTATGGACACAGAAGCTGATCTGCAGTTCCGGCCCCGCACAGGCAAGGCGGCTGCCACTCCTCTCCTTCCAGAAGTCGAGGCGTATCTCCAGCTGCTCCTGGTCATCTACCTGATGAATAGCAAGCGCTACCAAGAGGTACCCTGGTGCTACCCATCCTGTGTCTCGGCCTCTGTTGAATGCAGGAAACTGCCTGAAGTTGGCATAGGGAAAATGGACAGTGAAACAGAACAGCAACATGAGCCAGATTTGACCGTGGGGACTAATGCTCCCTCTAAGCTGTGGAGTCTTGTGAGCAAAAATTCTACTTTGCGAGCTGCTGGCATTAAAGTTGTGAGCGAGCGATTTGGCTTCTGCATATATTCGCTTGCTCTGGAGCCATCCTTCCTGAGCTAAGACAAAAATGTGTGAGCTGGAGGCTAAAAAATTGTGAGCTAGCTCACACTGACTCAGTTTAGAGGGAACACTGGTGGGGACTTAGATTGTCAAAAGCCCATAACCCCCCCCCCAAAAAAAAATCATGTTGGTCTCTGAGGTGCTACTGGACTCGAATCTAGGTGTTCCACTGCAGACCAACATGGCTACCCTCAGAAGCTTGCTGAGCAAAGTGACTGATATACTTTGCTGGCACAGAGATTGAATGATTGATTCAAATGTCAGGGATGTTCTAGGCTGATCCTGCATTGAGCAGGGAGTTGGACTAGGTAGCCTGTATGGCCCCTTCCAAATCTGTAATTCTGGGATTCTATGATATATCATATATATTATCATAGACCTTTATTGGCATAGCATGATATTACAGAACGGTAAAAATAAGATAAAACTGAAGGTTTTATACCACAGTAGTAGTGGGGGGGAAAGGTCAGAAATAGTCAATTCAGAATAACATATCCCAGAGTAAAACAGTACATTAAAACTAACTCTTGCCTTTAGCTTCCATACAAGTGAGAGGAACTCGACTACAGATGCAGGGGATTTATCAGAAAGCAAGAATTTAAACTCATTATCAACAGTCTTTGCATCAGGCAAGAGAGGGCGAATCAAGTGGTGACGTAGGGAAGAATATTGGGGCCAACGAAGAAGGATATGTTGCATAGAATCAGGTTTGTTAGAGAAGCAGGTGCAAGCTCTATCCTCAAAACAGCCAAAGGAAATAAATTAACCCTAGCCAACATAAAGACTCTACAATAAAGAGGGATTGTCAAATTGGAATGATACTGAGTCACTGAATCTTGTAAAGAGGAAAGGCCAAGAAAATGGGGGGAGCACACTCCCAAGCATGCGTGCGCACACACACACACAATCTCATTTCTGACCCACTAGGCTTTTTTTCCTGGCCTCGATCTGGAGAACAGTGGCAGCCTAGGTAGAAAGTCCATGTATTGAGACAGAGGCTAAACCGCTGTAAACCAGTATGGTCTGCAAGCCCTGCATATCAGCATTCAAAACCAAAGTTCTCTTCTTAAAGTGTGTCTCCCCTTTTCCCAGGCCCAGAAGGTATCGGATGACCTTATGCAGAAGACAAGTCCCCAAAACCGCCGAGCCCTTGACCTAGTGGTGGCCAAGTGTTACTATTACCACTCGCGCATTTACGAGTTTTTGAACAAGCTGGATGTGGTCCGGAGGTAAGTCCAACAGGATCCAAATGTGCTGCGCCCTCTTTACTATATTCTTCCAAATTTCCGACTGACTCAGCCACTTTCCTGTTCTTTCCCCCTCCCCCAAAAGCTTCCTTCATGCTCGCTTAAGGACAGCAACCCTCCGCCATGACGCAGATGGCCAGGCCACCCTCTTGAATCTGCTGCTGAGGAATTACCTTCACTATGACCTCTATGACCAGGCAGAAAAGCTGGTCTCCAAATCAGTGTTTCCTGAACAGGCGAACAACAATGAGTGGGCCAGGTACCTCTACTACACAGGTGAGAAGCAGCAGTTGTAGAAGCCAGATCAATCAATAGAGAGATAGAGAGAGAGATATGACCTGCAGTTGGTAATCTGACATGGTTTGGGACTTAAACCAGTTTGGTGTAGTGGTTAAGTGCGCAGACTCTAATCTGGGAGAACCGGGTGTGATTCCCCACTCCTCCACTTGCACCTGCTGATGTGACCTTGGGTCAGTCACAAGCTCTGGCACAGCTGTTCCTGAAAGAGCAGTTTGTGTGAGAGTTCTCAGCTCCACCCACCTCACAGGGTGTCTGTTGTGGGGAGGGGAAGGGAGAGGAGTTTGTAAACCACTCTGAGACTCTAAGTGAAGGGCGGGGTATAAATCCAATCTCTTCTTTTCTTCTTCTAAACATGAGACTGAAAGCTTGTGCCCTGTTGTATTTTCTGCTTTTTGTCAACTGTTTTTGTCCCAAGAAAACACCACATGATCCGAATCTGTATGAAAATTAGCCCTATACTTGCTAGGTATTGATGGATTGAGTTATCCGCTTCCTTACAAATAAAACCTTAGCACGTAATTTAGCCACTTTGATGGAGGTCTCGTTTGAACGGTCTACAAGTAGGAGGGATATGTAAAATGTGCCCAATTTGGCTTGGAATTTAGATAGAACAGGTGTGGGGAGCGTATACAGTGTAGTAACACCATTGTATTTATTTGATTTATACCCCGCCTTCCCTGCCTAGGCAGGCTCAGGGCGGCTAACGAGGCCATATTGGCTTCATAAATAATAAAACAATAAAACAGTTTAAACAAATTCAGATAGTTTAAAATACACTAATAAATACAGCATACATAAGATGGCAAAGGAAAAACAGCAACTGGCATTTTGTTCTATAGTAAGAGGGCTTAGATGTCAGACAGGCAGCCAAAGTAAAAAGATGGATTTCATGACTCGATGGTAGGCCTACCGAATGCTTGGTAGAAGAGCTCCGTCTTGCAGGCCCTGCGGAATTTTAATAAGTTCTGCAGGGCCCTGATGTCTTCTGGGAGCTCGTTCCACCAAAACAGAGCAGCCACAGAAAAGGCCTTAACCCTAGTTGAAGCCAGCCTGGCATCTGTCATGCTGGGGAGAACAAGGTTTTGCAAACCTGACCACAGTACTCTCTGGGGAACATATGGGGAAAGGCAGTCCCTCAGGTATGCAGGCCCCCGGCCATATAGGGCTTTATACGTAAGAACCCGCACCTTGAGACGAACCCAGTATGCTATAGACAGCCAGTGCAGTGCTTTCAGCACAGGTTGAATGTGCTCTCTAAGAGGGAGACCCAATAACAGCCTGGCTGCCGTGTTCTACACTAGCTGTAGCTTCCGGATTTGGGACAAGGGCAGCCCCATTCCTGACCATTTCAGCTGTACCAGATTGGCAGGGGCAGAGGTGCTGGGAGTTGTGGGATGCTTAGGTATCTCCCTTCCAGAAATGCAGAGGGCAAAAGCCAGGCCGAAGTGAAGGCTCCGTGGTATTTGGGAAATTCAGTGGTGTGCAGATAGTTTGATGGCGCAATATTTTGGGTGTAGTTCCCCACCGTTGGATGGAGGCGTTCCCAGGCTATATCAATTTGGAGGGATGTATAGCCCAAATTCAGTTTTATTATTTCTTTGGCTCTCAAGGGCCCAAGTTGGCAGATTGCCGAGGGATCTGAATCGTTTATTAAATTAGCCCCCTCTCTTTTCCTGCTTCTGCTGGCCATGAGCAAGGATCGATTTCTTACCCATAGCGAAGAAACCCCTCTCTCTTAACCTTGCAACTTCTTGTTACAGCCACTCCCAACTTCCATGATCTCCCAAGCATTGCCCTTAAGGGCAGGAAACTTTTGTGTTTTGTCTTGAGAAGTGCCAGACTCCACACTTGCCTTTTGTTTACAGCTGTGCTGGTTCCAAAAATAAAAGCCAATAACACCAACCATGAAATACCTTTATTAAAATCAGCCCAGTGGCACATAACAGTGTGCAAGCTTTCAGGTTTCCCAGAACTCTTCAAAAACTATGCACAGCCCTGCCGAGCAATCCTTGGTCGGGGTTAGTGGGATCAGATTCCTGGTCACAGAAAAATAGATATGAAATATTTGCTTCTTGGTGGTGGTGGTGGGGGGGAGTACACTGAACATAAGAACATAAGAGACGCCAATGTTGGATCACGGCAAGGCCCACCCACTGTCACACGGTGGCCAAAAATACCAGGTGCCATCAGGAGGTTCACCAGTGAGGCCAGGACACTAGAATCCCTCCCACTGTTGACCCCCCACCCAAGCACCAAGAAGACAGAGCATCCCTTGCCCCAGAGCCCCTATCTGCCTGGTGCTAATAGCCACTGATGGACCTCTGCTCCATATGCTTATCTAATTCCCTTTTGAAGCCGTCCATGCTTGTAGCTGCCACCACTTCCTGTGGCAGTGAATTCCATGTGTTAATCACTCTTTGGGTGAAGAAGGACTTCCTTTTATCCGTTCTAACCCGACCGCTCAGCAATTTCATGGAGTGCCCACGAGTTCTTGTATTGTGAGAAAGGGAGAAAAGTACCTCTTTCTCTACCTGCTCTTTCCCATGCATAATCTTATAAACCTCAATCATGTCACCCCTCAGTCGTCATTTCTCCAAGCTAAAGAGCCCTAAGCGCCTTAACCGTTCCTCATAGGGAAAGTGTTCCAACCCTTTTATCATTCGAGTTGCCCTTTTCTGCACTTTTTCCAAAGCTATAATATCCTTTTTAAGGTGTGGTGACCAGAACTGCACACAGTATTCCAAATGAGGTCGCACCATTGATTTATATAGCGGCATTATGATATTGGCTGATCTGTTTACAATACCCTTCCTAATAATCCCCAGCATAGCATTGGCCTTCTTTATTGCAGTCACACACTGTCTCGACATTTTCAGTGAGTTATCCACTACAACTCCAAGATCTCTCTCTTGATCAGTCTCTGCCAGTTCAGACCCCATCAACGTGTATTTATAGTTAGGATTTTTGGCTCCAATGTGCATCACCTTGCACTTGGCCACATTGAACCCCATTTGCCATGTTGACGCCCACTCGCCCAACTTTGACAGATCCCTTTGGAGTGCCTCACAATCCTCACTGGTTTTCACCACCCTGAACAACTTTGTATCATCCGCAAATTTAGCCACTTCACTGCTTACTCCCATCTCCAAATCATTAATGAACAAGTTAAAAAGCAGTGGACCAAGTACTGATCCCTGCGGTACCCCACTGCTTACCACCCTCCACTGAGAAAATTGCCCACCTACACTCACTCTCTGTTTTCTATGAACTAGCCAGTTTTTGATCCATAAAAGGACTTGTCCTTCTATCCCATGATTTTTGAGCTTACTTAGGAGCCTTTGATGAGGAACTTTATCAAAAGCTTTCTGGAAGTCAAGGTAAACAACATCTATTGGATCCCCCTTGTCCACATGTTTGTTCACCCCCTCAAAGAACACGAACAGGTTAGTGAGACAAGATCTTCCCTTACAGAACCCATGCTGAGTCTGCCTCAATACGTTTTGTTCATCTATGTGCCTGTTAATTCTTTCCTTAATAATGGTTTCCACCAATTTACCCGGTATCGACGTCAGACTGACTGGCCTGTAATTTCCCGGATCTCCTCTGGAACCCTTTTTAAAGATGGGAGTGACATTAGCTACCTTCCAGTCCTCAGGAATGGAGGCAGATTTTAAGGAAAGATTACATATTTTTGTAAGGAGATCCACAAGTTCACATTTGAGTTCTTTCAGAACTCTCGGATGTATGCCATCTGGGCCTGGTGATTTATCAGTTTTTAAGTTGTCTATCAGTTTTAGGACCTCCTCTCTCATCACTGCCCACTCCTTTCTCTGTGCTGACACCCCTCCTGAAATCAGTGGTTCTGGAGTGGGCAAGCACTTCTCATCTTCCACAGTGAAGGACCTCCTCTCTCGTCACTGCCCACTCCTTTCTCTGTGCTGATGGCAGGAGAAGTTGCTTGTAGGCACATTCAGTTTATTTTTAAATGTGTGTGCTGCTTTTTCTTCATAATGACGCATTCCAAGCAAGTGATGATAAAACAACAGGACAAAACAAATGCTTAAAAATCATATTTAAGTCTATATGAATCAGGCTTAAAGGGGTCACAGTGGTTCAGAGGTCTGTAGTTCGACAGTTAGAGACTCAAGTGCCACGTGATGGAGTGAACTCCCATCTCTGGCCCCAGCTCCGGCCAACCTAGCGGTTCAAAAGCAAGAAATTGCAAGTAGATAAATAGGTACCCCTTCGGTGGGAAGGTAACAGCATTCCGTGCACCTCAGCGTCTAGTCATGCCGGCCACATGACCACAGAAATGTCTTCGCACAGCGCTGGGTCTTCAGCTTGGAAACGGAGATGAGCACCGCAACCCTAGAGTCGGATTCAACTGGCTTTCGAGCCAGGGAGACCTTTACCTTTACTAAATTCAGCTTTACTGGTTAAAATGCAAACATCATTGCTGTGGATTAATTTCTTTGTGAACCCATCCATAACAAAGAGAAATTGTTCTGACCTCACATTCAGGGGTGGTGGGCGTGGTTGTACTGCTAGACTCTAGAAATCACTTTTTCTTTTCTAAAAGCCCACAGAGAAAATCTGGGTCAGCTTTCCAGAGGGATACAATTTTTTTAAATTCTGAGCACTGGCCCTAAGAGCTTTGCTTGTGCTTTGTTGTAGGATATTAACCTCTTGTCATTCTTGTATCAATAATAATTGCAGGGGCAATTTAGCAGGACCACCAGGGCATAGGTCCTACTGTAAGAGGGAGAAAGTAAAGAAGTAACAGACATTGCCTCTTGATAGTGTGATGATCTGTTGCTGTGCTGTTTAATTTTCCTGGGGTAGCACAAGCCCTTGAGCCAGTCCTACCTTTGACCATCTGCACATGGGTTGGGCTCCGTTGGGTTATAGCTTATTATCCAGTGATCCCATGAACTGCTTTTTAGGGTTCTCCCAGGCAGGAGGGATGCAGGTGTGTCTCTGATCCAATCTAATTTATTGCAGTAAGAGCCAGTAAAACGGTACAATTCTGATATAAGAAGGATTAAAACAGTAATAATATGGGAATAGACAGGTGTGTCTCTGTAGATGCTGCACACCTGACATCCACAGGCCATACGGGGATCAGAAACAGGAGAGCCCAAGCAGCACAGAACCCAAGGGCGACTGCAGCACACAGTCCTGGTTCGGTTAGCTGCCCTTTCTTTGAGGTCTCTTCCGTTCCGGTCTCTGGCAGAGGACTAAATTGGCAGTGGTTCATAGCAGAAGCTGTCCATTAGTCGCAGTCCTAGCCTGTTTCAACCACGCCAACCCTTCTGAGCTTCTTATCCCTTCCAGGCCGCATCAAGGCCATCCAGTTGGAATATTCCGAAGCCCGTAGGACCATGACAAATGCCCTTCGGAAAGCGCCACAGCACACCGCGGTCGGCTTCAAGCAGACGGTGAGTGAACGAGCGGGAGAGCCTCCTCCAGGGGGTGGTGTTGGTCAGGGATGAGGGTGCAGCTGCCTTTTGCACAGAACTCTTTGGTCGACAGTGATGTGACAAATGGGTGGGGTTCTCTCCGCGCCCTTTTGTTACCCCAGGTCCATAAGCTGCTGATCGTGGTGGAGCTGCTGCTGGGTGAGATTCCGGACAGACTGCAGTTTCGCCAGCCGTCTCTGAAGAGGTCACTCATGCCCTACTTCCTCTTAACACAGGGTAAGCGACGCCACTCGGGGTCCTGCTTCACAGCTTCCGTAAGATAGTGGCCAATGGGACAGCAGAGCTAGCAGTCCGAAGCCAAAATACAATATATCAAAATGAACTTTAGTAATAACTGTTTCAGAATCTTCTCCTACAGAAGCTTCGGTTTGAAACATCACTCATGGATTTTCATACTCTTCTAGCAACTAATAGTCTGTTTGAAAAGATATAAATATATGCATGTATATGTAGTATGCCATCACCTGAATAGCCCCAGGCTAACCTGCTCTCATCAGATCTTGAAAGCTAAGCAGGGTCATCCCTGGCTAGGATTTGGAAGGGTGACCACCAGGGAATAGCAGGCTCATGACGCAGAAGGAGTCAGTGGCAAACCACCTCTGAACTTTTCTTGCCTTGAAAACCCCTTGGGGTCGCCATAAGTTAAGTGACTTGACGGGGGGAAAAATATGCCCTGATCTCGATAGCCCAGGCTAGCCCAATCTTGTCAGATCTCGGAAGCTAAGCAGAGTTGGCCGTGGTTCATATTTGGATGGGAAACAACCAAGGAACACCAAGGTCGCTACACAGAGGCAGGCAATGGCAAATGACCTCTGAACGTCCCTTGCCTTGAAAACCGTAGGGGTCATCATGAGTTGGCTGCTACTTGAGGAGACTTTCCACTAGAGGTGTGCATTCTACATAAACTGAGTTGAATAAATACCCGAATAATACCTTATCAGTTTGGTGTAGTGGTTGAGTGCACAGACTCTAATCTGGGAGAACCGGGTTTGATTCCCCACTCCTCCACTTGCACCTGGCTGCATGACCTTGGGCAAGCCGTAGTTCTGATAAGAGCTGTTCTTGAAAAAGAGCAGTTTCTGTCAAGAGCTCTCTCAGCCCCACCTACCTCACAGGGTGTCTGTTGTGGGGAGGGGAAGGGAAAGGAGTTTGTAAGCCACTCTGATACACCTTTGGGTAGTGAATGGCAGGGTATAATTCCAATCTCTTCTTTTCTAAGCAGAATCAGATATGAGAATCTGATTCAGCTACTGATATAGTGATCCAGAATAAAAGCTGAAATTATTAAGCTTTTATTTGGGTCTAATGAGTAATACCGAATAGCGGCTGTTAGGCTAAAATGGCTGCCAACCATTTAAATCTAACAGCTGAAAGGTGGACCCGTTGGGCTGTCAGGTTTAAATGGCTGGTGGCCATTTCTTGGGCCAGTTTTACTCCCCCCACTTCCAAGCGGGTGGCAGTGAAACAGACTGCTGAAAGGGTTTGCAGCCATTTTAGCCTAACAGTGGACAGGTGTACCCGCCCCCTGTTGGGCTGAAATGGCTCCAAACCATTTCAGCTGTCCCTTTCTCTTCCCCTCCCCACTTGGAAGCGGGGGGGGGCAGTGAAACAGATGGGTTAAATGGCAGCCAGCCATTTAAACCTAACAGGTGACAGACAGACCCGTTGGGCTGTCAGGTTTAAATGGCTGGCAGCTATTTCGTGGGCTGGTTTTGCTCCCCGCCACCAGTGGAAAGGAGGGAAGGAAGATCTCAGATCTCCCCTCCCCCTTCCTTTCTACTGGCCTTGGGAAGAGTTCTCCCTGCAGGATTGGCTCCTGGGAGGGCTCTGTTGGGCAGTCTGGGCCGTGAAATGACTGCCAGCCATTTAAACCTGACAGCCCAATGAGTCCCAAATGCTGATCCTGTGGGGAGAACACTCCCCAAGGTCAGCAGAATGGAAGGGGGGTGAGATCTGAGATGGGGCTGCCCATCAGAGCCCCAGCCGAGGCTGCAGGGAGCTCGCACGGGGCTTGGCATGCAAAAGCCATTTAAAGGGAACTTTCCCTTTAAATGGCTTTTGCAAGCTGCGTGGTGTGCGAGTGAACTCTAAGCAGTGTTTTACCCACCCACTATACCCCCAAAGGGCATAATGGAGTTGAATAAATTCAGCTGCTGCACCCAGCAAGCTGTCGCATCCAGGACTTGCTTGAAGAGTAGACTTCCACCACAAAATGTGATCTGTGAACACTGCAAAGAAACCGCAGTTCACTTTGCAGAGCATTGTGATTATGTCCACGAGAGCCTTCAAATTATTTTGTTTCCCATGGGAAAGAGCCATTCAGGAAAGCAAAACCACCCACCTGTGTACTGTGAAAATGCAGCAGGTCAGCTCCAGATGAGTGTTGATACCAGCATCACTGCATGCTTTTAGAGAAAGCCAGGTGCGCTGCTAATGACAGAGACTGTCCTCTGTTACTGTGAATTCATGTTGTGAAATTGCAGATCTAATGTGCTGGTCCAAAGCGTTTGTTTAAAAGACTTTTATCCTGCCTCTCGACACATAGCACTCCCAAGGCAGTCCAGAACAACATAAAAACCATCAGTGAAAGCATAATTAACTCCATAGAATTAAATTGCATGAACAGTAACTCAGAGCGACATTGGAGTGCAAGAGAATTCCCAGGCTACAGGTTTACCGTTTCCAGATACTTTTTCTATCCCTGTCCATCCTCACACACCCCTTTTTGGTTTTGACAGCTGTTCGGACAGGAAACCTGGCCAAGTTCAATCAAGTCCTGGATCAGTTTAGTGACAAATTCCAGGCCGACGGGACCTACACCCTTATCATCCGGCTGAGGCACAATGTGATTAAGACAGGTGAGAAACCGGAAACTGTCTCCAGGCATCCTTGGTCTGTTTCAGCAATGAGGACTGGGACTGGCCCCCCATTTTGAAGTCCCAGCTCAGCCGGGCAATCTGTTTTCTGAGATACTGTCAGCTAGGCCTCTGTCCTAAGCTGCCTTGGAGAGGGGGAGGAGGTCTGGCTCTGGAGTGGAATCTTAAATTTTGGTGCCTAGCTGCAGCTTTCTCCTGGGAACATGGACGCGTTAGATTCGGCGGGCTTTTACTTGATCCTTGATTGGCTATAGGGGGACCCTCCTTGAATCCTGTATAACTACCTGCTATGCACGCTTTTAGTCAGCTCTAACATGGAATGTATGCACCGAAAACCTGCCTTTACTGTACTCAATAAACTTAACTTCTCTGAATGAAAGTGGTTGGGAACTGATTGCTGCAGGAGTCTGACAGAAACTCGCTCTTTCCCCTTTCTTTTCTTTTTCTGGGGCTTTTGAGGGTATGGGTGTGAAGCTTTCCCTTGAGCAGAGAGGAAAAGTTTGTACATATCTGGTGGATGTCCCTGAGTTCATCCACCTCCTTTCGTGCTCTGAACTCTCGCGTCTCTCGTGCAGGGGTTCGCATGATCAGCCTGTCGTACTCGCGCATCTCCTTGGCCGACATCGCCCAGAAGTTGCAGCTGGATAGTCCAGAAGATGCTGAGTTTATTGTTGCCAAGGTGAGCTGTCGGGATGGGGGGGAGAAAGGGAGGATCCCCCAGTCCCACGTTGTCATTTTGCAGAGTTGGTAAACCACAGTAATAATCCAGCTCTTCAACAAATGCTCTTTATCTCTTGGGGAGCTTGTCCTTCCTTGCACCTCAAGAGCTGTGGAAGACCAGGATCCGTACCCCTAATCCAGATAAAATGTCCTTAAGAACATAAGAGAAGCCAGTGTTGGATCAGGCCAGTGGCCCATCTAGTCCAACACTCTGTGTCACACTGTGGCCAAAAATACCAGGTGCCATCGGGAGGTCCATCAGTGGGGCCAGGACACTAGAAGCCCTCCCACTCTTGCTCCCCTCCCAAGCACCAAGAATACAGAGCATCACTTGCCCCAGACTGAGAGTTCCTTATCTATACCTTGTGGCTAATAGCCACTGATGGACCTCTGTTCCATATGTTTATGTTTATCCAGTTCCCTCTTGGAGCCATGCTTGTAGCCGCTGCCACCTCCTGTGGCAGTGAATTCCATGTGTTAATCACTCTTTGGGTGAAGAAGTACTTTCCTCTATCTGTTTTAACCTGACCACTCAGCAATTTCATGGAGTGCCCAGGAGTTCTTGTATTGTGAGAAAGGGAGAAAAGTACTTCTTTCTCGACCTGCTCTATCCCATGCATAATCTTGTAAACCTCGATCATGTCACTCTTCAGCCTTCATTTCTCCAAGTTAAAGAGCCCCAAGCGCTTTAGCCTTTCTTCATAGGGAAAGTGTTCCAACCCTTTTAACCCTTCTTTGTGCCCTGGTTTCCTAACCCTGACTCTTGAGCAGGATTTTGTGTGATGATGCTTTAGCCATCTGAGTCACTCCTGGCACTGCAGGCACCCACGCTCTGCTGTCCATCTTTCTCCTCCTGCTCTGTTTGCTGAGAGCCTCCCGTTTCCATCCCCTGACTGCTTCCAGATACTCTGAGTAGCTGGATGAAGACAGCCCCATCCCAGCTTTGGAGACGGCATAAGCACTTGTTGGGGGGGGGGGGTGATTGAGCCAGTGCTTTGCTCCTGAGCCTCTTTCTCCTTCTCTGTCTTGGAATGTTCAGTCTTCATGGTGTGGACTAGTAATATATGAAGCACCATTGAACTTACAGGGAATTCCTCTGCCAAATAACCCCAACCTGCCCTAATACATCTGGAAAGAGCAGGGCATGGGTGATGCCTCTTTGGAAATTAACCTCCCAGTTCCTAGTAAAACCTTAACAGTCTACCTGCACTATGGACCCACAAAACGTACTGTCAGAGGGCAATTATGCTTGTCTCCGGTTCTCAGGCCATCCGGGACGGCGTGATAGAAGCCAGCATCAACCACGAGAAAGGCTACGTCCAGTCCAAAGAGATGACCGATATCTACTCAACACGGGAACCCCAGCTGGCCTTCCACCAGCGTATCTCCTTCTGCCTCGACATTCACAACATGTCTGTCAAGGTAACATACATCAGTCATCTCCCGTGGGGATTCTGCAAGTACCCCTAGGCACATATTGTGTTCACAGTGGCAAAAGAAAGGGGGTGCTTCATTCCTGCATTGAACGTATGTAGTGGCTTCCTGCACTGGAGCACTGTTGCCTTTCAGATGTGGTCCACTCTAGAACGCCAATACCAATTTGTGCCACATTGAGAGTGAAGTAGCTGATGACATCCCACAATTAAAGCAGAGCGGGGGAGGGGAGAAATGGATTTCTGTGTGGTTGCCCTGATTAAAATGGTGCACATGCTTACCCATAGGGGACAATGGTGGGCATGCTTGCCCATAGGTTAAAACAGAGGACATGCTTTCCCATAGGGAAGAATGGGGAACATTCTTGGCCACAGGTTAAAATGGTTTCTTTGGCAAGTGCAAGGGGGTAGGCATTTAAATGACGGGCTGGTGCCTGAACTGAGGAAGCCTCCGGAGCTCAGATCTCACAGGCAGTATGACCTCAATGAATGGCTTTAGGGAGCCTGAATTCTCCGCCTCGGTCCCACATTGGCTATGTGGGAAGGATAGCACCCAGCGACCTCCCAAGGTTGCTGTGAAGGTCACTGAGCACTTTTAAGCACTTCATAAAACATTAATATTGTTTGTTAACCCAAAGGCAGGCTGTGTGCATGTAGTGGTTAGAGCTGAGGATCTTGGGAGACACAGGCTCAAATTCCCATGCTGCCGAGAAGATGGCTGGCTGGCTGGCCTGCGCTCACTCTTCCTTTCAGCGCAGCCTGTTTTCCTAGGATTGTTGCAAGCCTAAAAACAGGGAAGGGTGGACATGTGCTGTTCTGAGCTCCTTGAGGGGGAAGGGTTGGGCAGGGTTGCCACTTTCTGGAAAGTCAGGGAAATGAAAATTGGTCAGGGAAAGTCAGGGAAATTGGTTTGAAGTCAGGGAAAGTGTGATTAAAATATATTCAAGCAGTGGATTTTTGACCTGCTGCTGCAAGAGCATGATCTGTTCTTGTGGCAACTGGAATAGAGAAGTTGCAGAATACAAGTAGAACTTAATGATGCCCTTTCCCAACCATTTTAGATAGAACGTTTATATAATTTTTAGTGTACCTTTAAAACAATAACAAAAATGTTATGTCATTTGTTAGCATTCAGAGTTTACTTAAATTGAAATTTGTATCTTGGTGTAATTTTTGGTGCCATTGCAAAACAGATGTTGCTGCAGTTAATGTGGAAAGAAGCTGATAATATTTTTTCAGTTGAGACTTGTGTAGCTGTAGAGTGGAACCTTACATTAATGCAATACTCATTTTTTAACTTGTGGTTATGTTTGAATGGTGGTCAGGGAAATTGACGAATGTTGGTCAGGGAAAGTCAGGGAAATGAAGAATAAAATGTTAGTGGCAACCCTGTTGGGCTAAAAAGGGAGTAGATTGTTGGGTTGGGCTAAAAAGGGGACTAGAGAGGTTCTGACTCTCCCTAGCTCTGGGCGAGGAAGGTGGAAATCTAGGTGACTTGTTCAAGAGAGGGATCCTGGGATATGGAGCTCGTGGATCTGATTCCCGGCATCCTAGCTGAGCTGTACAGCGTGGGATCCAGGAGCTCCTTGTTGGTGTTGTGTACTTGCTGGCTGGGCTTCTTGCTGCAACCTCTGTGAGACTTTTCCTTTTAGTTCATTGTCCTCCTAACCCTTTTTCCCTTCCCTCTGTTTTCAGGCAATGAGGTTCCCTCCAAAGTCTTATAACAAGGACCTGGAGTCTGCCGAGGTGAGTGTCTTCTTTGGCAGCTGCTGGAGAATCTGATGTAGGTTTGGGGGCGTGCATTCCCCAAACCCCATGGCTCTAGACCTTCCATTGCTCAGTAGGTGACCCACAAGTTTGTTAAAGCCTCTTCCTTTTCCCTCCTGGCACCGTCATTCTCTGCCTGCACCTCACTTGACTTACTTCATAGCAGTTTAACAGCCCCTCTTTCTTGGACTGCCAGGCCTTTGGTCCTCTCTCAGGAATAATGTTCCACCCTTCTATCTGTATCTATCTAATACTGTATGCATCTGTGACTTCTAATACTGTATGAAGCTGTGACTTCTAAAAGCTTATAGAATGACAAGTCAATCTTTGGGCTGTCTAAGACTATTTCAAGATGGGTAGCCATGTCTATAGCAGTGTAAAAGAGCAAGAGTCCAGGAGCACCTTAAAGACTAACAAAATCTGTGGCAGGGCAGGAGCTTTCGTGAGTCACTGCTCACTTCTTCAGAGATCTTTTGTTAGTCTTTAAGGTGCTACTGGACTCTTGCTCTTTTCGAAGACTATGGTTGTGCAGGAAACTGCGCAGACAAATGAAGGTGCAGTTCCTGAGAATGAGGAAAGGGGGCACTGCTGGCCAAGCTATTAACTTGACAGTTATAGTACCATGACTGCTCCAGTGAACAAGGGATCGTTAAACCAGAGCTGTAGTTCCATATCTGAGGCCATGTGTGCTCCATAACTTGTCTGTTTTTTTTAATTTTAAAGTTGCATATAGTTGCACATATGCATTTCATATTCTGTGCCAAGAAAACTGGATTCTGTGAGCATTATAAATCATACTAGCTGCAAGTTTGCCTGATTTCTCTTGTTTTACATCATTTATTTTTCCTTTTAGCAGTTATGACAGGGGCAGGCATACTGAATGCCTGTCCTTCCCCATCCCGGGGGTGGGGGTGGGGATAAACTTTTCAGTTGCTTCTATTGTGGCAAGCATGGGCCTCATACTTGCAAGCGTATTTAAGCCTCCATAGGGCTAGGAAGTTGCTGTGTTGAGATGCTCCTGTAGCTGAATTATGGGCCCAGTCCTAAGTTCTGGGCTTTCTTTCCCCTCTTAAAGCTCTCCTATAGGATTGTATTCTATTTTTTAAAAAATGACCAAAACCCTGCTTGTGTCATGGGCAAAAGGCAGCCAAGTTGTGCAAAATAGATTAGCCACTTGGATAAGCAGGGCCTGCATGCTTGCTCTGGAGCTGCATATGACCTTCCTTGCCCTCTCTCAGTCCATCTCCGCTCTGTCATAGGCCGAATCTGCATTTCATTTTTAAAGCAGTCTTGATGCCATCTTTCTTCATTACTGGTGTGATGCTTTTTTTGATCTGCTATTTTTTTCTGCTTGCTGGCCGGGAATGTTGTTGTTCTCCTCCCTCTTCTCTAGCACCGCTGGCACCCATTAGCTTTACACAAGGCAATAAATTACTTAAGGCAACAAGCCAACAAGCTATAAACTTCTCTTTACGTTCAAAGAGAAGGATTTTCTCAGCTTTCAGTTTTGCCCAGCTTTTGGTTTAAACAAGAAAGCAAAAATAGCCAAAGTAGGCAAAAAACTGTAAAGACTGAGTGTTTAGTTTGCAGAATGTATGTATGTATGTAGAAGGGATCTTTCTCTAACTTTTCAGGCAATATAAAAATCACAAAACAAGATAAAATCATTCACTCTTAGCTTGTCAAGCAAGGAAAAAGTGTCTTACATTCCTCTACGTGCTGTCAGAAGGTAAACAGAGCAGATAAGCCTCTGATTGGGGGGGGGGGGCTTAGAGGGCTTTTAAGCACATCCATTTGAGCCGGAGAGAAGCCACAATCATGACGGAGCCGACACCAGAGGGGCATCAAATAATGCAGACAGCAGAAATTATAACAGTGCAGTAGGAGAGTGAAACCTAAAGAGATGTGGACATCTTTTTTGGAGACGGAGCGAGAGTGTAGCCGAAGCAGTGGAAGATACCAATGCAGATTCCACTATAGTCAATTGGGCGCTTTCACTCACGCTAAATAACACACTTTCAATCCACTTTCAGTGCACTTTGCAACTGGATTTTACTATGTGGAATGGCAAAATCCACTTGCAAACAGTTACTGAAGTGGATTTAAACTGCATCATTTAGCGCCCAACTTCTCGTCCCTCATAGAGACTGCTCTCTATTTTGGAAATGAGTGTGTCCCTATCTCTGTGAAAAATTTTCCCTCCTGGTGCTGTTTTAAATTTGTAATTCTTAAATAATATGAATCTATAGAACTCTTGACCAAAACTGACAAAAGCACCATTTCAAACGGGAGGTGGAAGAGAGCAAGCCAAGAGAACAGTAGAACCTTTTTCCTCTTGTGCTGATCTTATACTTGGATAGTTGCTGGGGGGATTTTTAATGTATGAAGGGACATTTGAGGCTGGAATCCTCCTCGGCTTTGCCACATCACTCCCATGTATATTTCAACGAGGTTGAAGCCCATTAACACCCCCCCCCAATTGCGTGACATTGTGGAAGGGCTTGCCCAGAATTGGACATTGCTGTCCAGAGTGGGGCTTTTTGGTACCTGTTCCAAATCCCAGTGAGGCTGTACAGGTCCTGGATATTTCCGCTGATGTCAAAGCTGGAGGGATATCTTTTTGACCCAGTGCAATAAATTAAAAAAGGATAGTTTCTTGGTTGCTTTCCAAGAGACCGCACACATGAGTTCTCATGCATTTCACCCCTCTGTGTTGGAGGCCCCTGATGCAGTGTGGTGATTTTTTTGGGGGGGGGTTTGCTGTTGGTGCTAAACTTGAGGTGACACAAGATAAGGACTTAAGAAGAGACCTGCTGCATCAGACCAGGGGTCCATCTTGTCCAGCATCCTGTCTCACACAGTGGCCAACCGGTTCCTCTGCACTAGCACCTCCCTTTTTTATTAGTATTATCGTTAAGAATTGATGCAGCCATGGAGAACATTCACATCATGGTTAAGTCCCTTCCCCCATGCCAGGGCCTCAGTCCAAATCAGGTTGCCATACAGGTACATCAAGTCTTTAAAAAAAAAAAAAAAAAGCTGAAGGTACCAGTTGTGGATCTACCCATGCCGTGTCTAATTCAGCCTCAAGCAATATTTCTGCTGTTCTCTAGCATAAGAATGGCTGCTCTTTCTCTGGGGCTAAAATGCTAACCAGTAGCTTACAGGGGCCCCTGTTAAAGGCAATCTTTTGCAGAGCAGGAAAATGCATATCTTAATGTCACACACAAATTGTCCCAGAAACGTGTCTGTCACTCAGTTTACAGTCTCCTTCCTTACTGAATTCAGAAAAGGAGAGAAGAACACATCCTTACAAGGCCCTTCATCAACATACTTGCTGGGATATATCTGTAACCCACTAAAGTGTTAGAAGATACCGTGTATCATCTGAGAAAGGGGTAGAGTCCTAGCCCCAATGTCCAGCCTCCCCCCCCCCCATCAGTCACATGGTTGCTTTTGTTCTGCAGGAGCGCCGGGAGCGTGAGCAGCAAGATCTAGAATTTGCCAAGGAAATGGCTGAGGACGACGACGACGGTTTCCCTTGATGCTCTGGCGATGACTGCGTTTATTTTGTTTGTTTCTTGCCCAATACAAACCATTGTCTACTGGCTGAAACCCAGAAATCGCCTTTCTTTCTTATATTCTGCATGTCAGGGGTGGAACCGAGAAACTCATGTCCTCTATGTGCCGCAGTAGAGGGAACAGCAGCCCCTCCCCCAGGAAAGGGGTAGGCCCTCTCCTCTCCACTAAAGGTCGCTTTGTGGCTTTCAGTCCTAGATGACCCCACGAACACCAAAAGGATCCGCTGTCATCCTTACCGGTTTTTAGGTGAACACGGGGATTGGGGGGGCCCAGTCGGTGACACCGTGGACAACCTCTTCAGCTCCAGCTGGCGGAGTTATTTCGGTTGGGAGACTTTTGTCAGACTTTGTTTAGGGCTTTTAAATAAAAGTTTGGGAAAAACAAAGTCTTTGGCCTACAATGTTGTGCAGGAAAGTAGTACTGGATTTAATTGGGCAGGGAGGGGGGGGGTGTTTCCAGAACTGCAGTCCTTGTCTTCATCTTCCAGTCCAGGATTTAATTGGGGGGGGGGAATATCTCCAGAAGCATAGTCCAGGTCCATGTTCCTGCAGATGTGCTTCCATCCTGCTTTTCCCTTCGTCGTCAGCAGGATTAGAACTCAGTCCCCTGCAGGCAAACAAATGCAAAGTGGAAGACAATAAGAACGGTGTCACAGTCCCCGCAAACACCTTTTCATAGAATGGAATCATAGAGTTGGAAGGGGCCTCCAAGGTCATCTAGTCCAACCCCCTGCACAAGGCAGGAAATTCATAAATACCTCCCACACACACACACCCAGTGACCCCTGTTCCACACCCTGAAGGTGACAAAAAACCTCCAGGATCCCCAGCCAAACTGGCCTGGAGAAAAATTGCTGCCTGACCCCCAAAGTGGCGATTCGCATTTCCCTGGGCGTCTAAGAAAGGGCCACAAGAACTAAGCACTGATGCAACCCTTCCTGCCCTCCCTCTCATGGTCTGCCTACATTCACAGAATCAGCATTGCTGTCAGGTGGCCAATCTAGCCTCTGTTTGAGAACCTCCGAAGAAGGAGAGCCCACCACCTCCACAGGAAGCCTGTTCCACTGTCAGGAAGTCCTTCCTAATGTTGGCTTTAATTTTTAAGCAGGAAAAAAGATTCCAATCCATGAACAGTTAGTTGCTTTAAAGAGGATGGGTATCAGTTCAGATCTGAGAGCTCCACGAAAGATTGTGTGACGGAAAGTGGGTATCTATTCACCTTTAAAGGCCTCAGGTTACAGTGATAAAATGGTGTGTCAGTCCTTGCTTAAGGGCTCTGTGAGTCTTGCGGAGACCTTTTAAAATCAAGCTAGATGGTGTTTGCTTAGATCAGAGTCCCCAACATGATACAGGGCCAGGTAAGGTTTTTGCCCAACAAGAAGAAGAGATTGGATTTATACATACCCAGCCCTTCACTTGGAGTCTCAGAGCGGCTTACAATCTCCTTTCCCCTCCCTGCAACAGACGCCCTGTGAAGTAGGTGGGGCTGAGAGAGCTTTTTGAGAACTGCTCTTGAGAGAACAGCTATGAGAGAACTTGTGACTGACCCAAGGTCACACCAGCAGCTGCATGTGGAGGAGTGGGGAACCTGGTTCTCCCAGATTAGAGTCCGCACTCCTAACCGGTACACCAAACATGGTTTCTAACTGGCTATTGGAGATTTGATTGACTGTACAGAGTCTTAAAAACGTTGCTTTGTCAGCAGCTGCCACCACAGCAGAAGAATCTTCACTATGACTGAAGGTAAGCTGTGGCAGCCATCTTGTGACCGGTTCTGCCTCCTCAAGCAGCCATTTTGCAACTGTACCCACCATACTGTGTTCAGATTTCTAAGGTACTCACAGGCTGAGAAATGTTGGGACCTCTGGCTCGGGAGGTTTGTAGGTGGGTGCAAAAGGATTGGCTTCAGGGAATGGGGTCACTTCTTACTCTTTATCTGAGGGTTTCCTACCATTGGAGATGATGGTGCATCGTCTTTTGTAAAGGGACAGCTTTGGGAATGATGCCCGCTTCTGAACCAGGGCTTGGAGCCTGCAGCGCTTAAAGGTAGTTGCTCTTCTATTTTCAGTACAGGACCACAAGAGGGAGCTGCTTCACTGAAAGAACAACCTTTACCATGGTGGGGGGGTGGAGCGAACCTCGGCACTGAGTCGAAGTTGCCTTGCCTCATGGAAACCATATTTAGTGCCGCTACTGTTGAATGATACTTCATGTCCCTAGTCACCTACACAAGTCGTAGCTAAATCACATTGATAGAAATGGAAGGGACATGTTTTAAATGTAAAACGTTTGCATTTTCCTGATCTTTTAATGGTTCACGGCTGTACACGTAATGCCAGAAAACATAACTCTAAACAAAAAAAAATCAACTGTAGCTTAGTCCCACAAGGTTATGTATAACAACCTTTCATAATCAAAACACTGGACATAAAACAAAGTTGACACCATTTCCTGAAGTAAAAGCCCAAGGAAAGTATTTACTTGGCTTATACACTTTCTTTCTCCCCAAGGGGGTCCCAAGGTGGCTTACATTAGGGGTGTCAAACATACGGCCCGGGGGCTGGATCAGGCCCCCGGAGGGCTTCCATCAGGCCCGCAGTGGAACTGGCCATCTCCTGTTTCCAGTTCTGCTGCTGCTGCATCATAGCTTCCTTCACCAGACTCTCTTAATCATTCAGTCTTTTCATGTTTCAACCTGGGTACTAGACCCAGAACGCTGAGCATTAGATTTCTGTGGTAAGTGTCAATAAATCAAAAGTAGGTTTGCAGCTTACAGAGCTAATGTTTTACGCATGTTTTCATTTTAAGTAAAAAAAATCTTTGTGTCCTTTATAAAGTTTCTATCTCCGCTACCTGGCATTACATTTTATGACACACACGGCCCGGCCCAACAAGTCTCATTTATGTCAGATCCGGCCCTCATAACAAATGAGTTTGACACCCCTGGCTTACATAATTTCTGCTCTCCCCCATTTTATTCTCACTACAACCCTGTGAGGGAGGTTAGTGAGAGAGAGAGTGTGTGCGTGTCTGACTCAAGGTTCCCAACATGCTTCCACGGCACTGAACCTGGATTTCCCAGCTCCCAGAACCACTGCACCAGGCCGGCTCTGCTTTTCTAATACCCTGTAACAAAGATTGTGCAGGGCTCCGCAGGTAGCTTGCTACAAAATGTAGTGGCTCTAATCCAAAAGGCATAGAAGTGTGTAGCTGCAGTTTATGCCCTTACTAGTGGCCCACATAGCCGATTTTAATGGACTGAGCATCTCTGGCATGTGTCTGTGGAGTCATCCTCAGTCGAGGAACGCAGAAAGTTCCAGGTTCAATACCCAGCATCTCCAAGGGAAAGGCTCATGTAGTAGCTAGTATGGACGACCTCTGCCTGAAACCCCTGGAGAGCTGCTGCCAGTCTGAGTTGACAATACTGACCTTGCTGGACTGAGGGTCTGATTCAACAGAAGGCAGCTTCAAGGATCCTAGGAAAATAAGTTGTTGAAGGCTGAAACCTCCTCAGGAAACAATCCATATACAAAAGAGCCTCTTCAGGAAAGCTCCTCCATTAGCATGTTCACAGCCTGGGGAACTCCTACAAGATAATGACCCAGCCCTACCCCACCTTCCTGAGTAGATAGAAATTACCTGCCTACCATTTTTCTTCTCACCTTGGCACAAAGAGTACTCCACCTTTCTGTGTTATACCTCTGAGGATGCCAGTCACAGCTACTGGCAAAACGTCAGGTCCTACAATGCCAAGACCACGGCCATACAGCCCGGAAAAGCTACAACAGCTAATGATCCTAGGAAAGAAGCCAGCAACTGGCCCAAATCTACCTGCGGCCTACATGAAAGGTTCAACAACGTCCTGTGCCATTTCAAAGCCCAGAATGAATTACAGATTGCATTCAAGATTCTACAACAGACTCTCGGGTTTTTTGGCAGGCTAGAACTCATTTGTTCTGGAGATCAAGTCGGTTCTCTCTGGAACTCCACTTTTTTTTTCCTTATTAAAACTGGGAATGGATTTGCAAGGGTCAGCATTTACGCAGAGAGTAGTGTTGCCAGCCTCCAGGTGGGGCCTGGGGATCTCCCGCTTTTACGAGTGATCTCCAGCTGACAAAGATCAGCTCCCCTGGAGAAAATGGCTGCTTTGGAGGGTGGACTCTATGGCATTGTACCCTGCTGAGGGTCTTCCCCTCCCCAAACCCCGCCCTCTCCTGGCTCCACCCCCAAAGTCTCCAGGTATTTTCCAACCCAGACCTGGCAACCCTAGCAGACAGTGATGTGGACAAGGCTAGGGTTGCCAAGTCAAATTTTCTTATCGGCGGGGGAGCCTCCCCGGGCTCCGGGAGCCGTTCTTCGATGTGTGCGCACGCACCACCAGCACATCACCGGAAGTGTCACATGACGTCGATCACGTTGAAGGCGTGGCCCCGATCATCGGAGGGAAAACCATAGAGTTTTCCCTCCGACGATCGGGGCCACGCCCCCAACGTGAATGACGTTGCGTCACCTCTGGGGACGCAGCCACGCTGCGCTTTGGGGGGTGGAGTTCCCCCCGGGGCCCGATTCCGCGGCGGCGGAAATCAGGCCTCTGAAGCGGGGGTTTACCCGCCACCCGCCCCCACTTGGCAGCCCTACCCAAGGCCAGGAAATTTCTAGAATTTCTCTGCAGAACAGCACAGCCCTCAGCACCACACTTCGATGGCATCACCCTGCATCTTCTCACTGCATCTACGGCTCCGTTATGTCATCAGCATTTCACAGTTATTGCACATAACCTCATATCCACATCATCAGCATCCTGGTGTGTGTGTTGGGGGGAATACTGAGAATGCCCTAGATTTCTCAAGATGACGTGATTGATCACAGGATATAGAGAAGCAGGCCTCTTCTTGGAAACCAGGAAGGCTTTTGCTGCACTGTTCATGCTCAGCTGCTGGACGTTTTCGTACAAAGTGGCCCTTGCGTTACAAGGAAATTATTTCATGTTTCTCGCACTAAATATTTTCATTGCTGGAGAAACATTACCACCACCATCACCACCACCACCACCACTGCTGCTGATATATAATTATTTTGGAAAGCAAAGTGCAATATAGAGGGGAATACAAAAAGAAAAGAAGGATTATATAACAAATGATATATATCCAAGATTATTATACGTTATTATACGTTACATATATATATATCCAAGATCATTATACATTTCTCATATATATATATATATATATGAGGAAAGGTAAATATTTCTCCCCAACATCCCCTTCATTATGGTTTTTAAGACATTTTCTATAGGACACAATGGTCCTTATGTCAAATATTTTGAATTTCAAATTTCCTAACTATTCTATTTTGCAACTGTATTATGAATTTCCTCATTACTGCATATTCTGTGTCAGATATTTTGCATCATTAGTTTTCTCATTATTGCATATTCTGTGTTAGGTATTTTAATCATTTCTACATACTAATGATAACTTTTAAAATACTAAAGCTTAAAGGAAATTCTCAGATATAAGCTCACATATAAGGTAAAAATAACATATTTTTGTTCAAAATCCACTTCCTCATACATTTATATTCAAAACTTGCTCTCATTCTATTTCTATATTGTAATACATTTATATGCATTATAATACATTTATACACAATTTTAAAACTATTTCTCATTCTAAATTTTTTACCTGTATAAACACTGCATCTCTCCTCAAATTTCAAAATTGGTTTATTTCTCAAATAGGTTGTTAATGTTGTCATTCCTGCATAATCAGCAAATTTATTTTCCCAGTCTTCTATGCTTGGACAAATGTCTGATTTCCATTTTGCTGCATAGATAATTCTAGCCGCTGTCACCATGTATTTTAATATATTTCCAAAACTTTTGGTAATTTGTTGGGCAATATTAGCATGTTCTTAGCTTCAACAGGGAATTTAAATTTTAATATGTTCAGCATTTTCCCCTATATTTCTTTCCAGTATCTTTTTGCTTTTTTTACAAGTCCACCACATATGGTAAAAGGTTTTACCTATACCTTGGCATTTCCAGCATTTTCCTTTGTAATTTTGTCTACTTTCTCAATAACGTTTGGAGTTATATACCATCTGAGGAACATTTTATACCAGTTTTCTCTTAATACCTGGCTAGCAGTGAACTTGCCTTCTTTTTCCCATAACCGTTCCCATTGATGCATCGGTATTTGCTCTCTAAATTTCTGCATCCATTTAATCATACATTTTTTCACTTCTTCTGGTTCTAATTGAAATAATAACTTGTATATCCATCATAAATAGGTGATCTTTTCGTTTTCTAATCGTTTTCTAATCAGCTGTTCAAACTCAGTCATATCTCTTAAAACTCCACCTTCCGTGCTGATAATCTTCTTTAATCTTGAAGCTAATTGATGATATAACAACCACTGAACATTAATTCCTTCATCTCTAATGTCCTGCCAGGATTTGAGTTTCCTCTGAGTATTTACCATATTGCCTTACGTTAGAAAATCACTTTTATTTCTCCTATTCTTGTCACCGCCCCTGCTTCTTTGCCCCACTTGGTGTATCATTGCAAATTCATTCCTTATGATGATTAAGGCCATTTCACTCATACCTTGGAGATGTACGGCTGTTTTTTGTGCACACCTTAAACCTCAGAGATAACAAATGTGCACACGCAGGCATGACTCTCTGCCTGGTGGAGATAATTTGCGGGTGTGTCTTCAGTGCCCGGGAACAAATTTCATTCTGTTGCATTGCCAGCCAGAAGACGCTTATCAGTAAATCCCACCTTTCTCCCATGATGAACCTCACAGTGACTTACAGGGGATTCCCAGGATATCCAGCCACTGACCAGATCCAGCCAGCTCCATCAAGGGTGATGAATTATGCACTCACCCACTACATCCTGGGACCAATGCTAGAGGCACCTATTCCCATGTTAATAGAACTTCTGCAGCAGGGGTCCCCAACAGTATTCCCTCTAAGCCAAGTTAGTGTGAGCTAGCTCACAGTTTTTTAGCCTCCGGATCACACATTTTTGTCTTAGCTCAGGAAGGATGGCTCCAGAGCAAACTAATTCATGCAGCAGCCAAATCGCTCGCTCACAACTTCAATGCCAGTAGCTTACAAAGTAGAATTTTGCTCACAAGACTCCACAGTTTAGAGGGAGCACCTTTCTGAGCCTGTGGGCACCTCTGAAATTCTGATACGGTATGACAAAATGGCTGCCATAGGAGGCTGAACCAGCTACAAAATGGCTGCTGCAGCTTACCTTCAGTCACACAGCCAAGGTCTTTGTGCAATCGACTTTCCAGTGGACAATTAATTGGGGACCCCTGCTCTACAGTCATGAAGAATGAGGATCAGAGGGCAGGAGCATATAGGAAAAAAGAAGCAATTCTTTGGAAGAGATTCATTCCACAGGTAATGGACCAGTTTCTTCTTGTGTTGAAGATACGCTTTCTGGATTGGGGGTGTTTTGGCTGTAGCGACTTAGTAATCAGAGATGTCCAGTAATGGGTTTGTAATGGGCATTTTGGCCATGTGGTAACCTGTCCACCTAGGAAAAGAATATGGGCATTATCCATGTGTAGATCAACTGGTAGGTAGTATGAAGGGAGGAGTCCTTTGCACCAATAACTTTTGAATATGCTCAGTCCTAGAAGTCTAATCTAGTTTGCTAGAGAGAAGTCCAAGATAAGCAAGGTAACATTTTCAGAAATGTGTTCACGGTCAGGTAGACAAGCAGAGGTTAAGGGTCTCAGCATGGGGCTGAGATGATGGAGTCGAGTTTAGACATTACAGAACTTTCTCAGATAAGTTTCTCAAAACTTTCTCAAAACAGACAGGATCACACTTGACCCAAACTGAAAGAATGCAACTTGTGCTGATTAAAATTATGAAGGTTGCAGAAGGAATTCTGACAGAAGTTCCAGAGTGTCTGATTGATGAAGACTCACCCTGAATGGATAACGATATAAATTATCCATCTTCCAGGTCTTCTAAATAGGGACAAGCTAGGACTTGACAATGAAGTTATGAAACGAAATGATAGTCATTTAAAGAAACCAAAAAGGGTACAGGGGCATGGTATAATCTTGAAGGAGAAAATGAGATTCCTGTGCAAATTCTGGAAGCCTCCAAACTGAGATGGGAAAACAGGAGCAGTTGGTGAGAGCTAAAATACAGTTGGCTTTTTGTAAATCTGGTGGGCTAAAGAAAAATCACAACTATCTCTAAAAGAGATCAGGGCCCTGCGGGATCTTTTACAGTTCCACAGGGCCTGCAAGACGGAGCTCTTCCACCAGGCTTTCAACTAAGGAGCCGCCTTCACTCCTACCACCAACAATCGTAGTTATAGATCCTGGCCCTTAATTTTAATTTGACATCTGGCCTGTGCCGCCACGTGATTTAGGAAGATCACCGAGCTGAAAAACTGTTTGTCGGTATGCACTCTTCAGTACACCATCTGCAATATCTAAGGAAATATTCCCAGCACTTTATGGTTTTAGGATTTTATGTTCTTATTTGTAATTGAATTGTTTAAATGTTTTAATATGGATTTTAAAGGTTATTTGTGTACCAACCAATGTAAAGTCAAAGGCCTTCCCCTGATGTCTCCTGGCATTGGGATTCAGAGGTTGACTGCCTCTGAACATGGAGCTTCCCTTTAGTGAACATGGCTAGTAGGCCTCTAACAGACCTATCTGTCATGAATCTCTTTAATCCCCCTCTTAAATCTGTTTATTCTTGTGGCCATCACAATATTCTCTGGCAGCGAATTCCACATCTTTGCACCTCTTTCATTCTTTCCACCTTTCCCTGCCTTCCTCCCCATCGATTTGCTTTTTGGTTTCTTCTTTCTTTCTTTCTCTTTCCTTTTCTCTCTCTTCCTTCTTTCCTCCCACTCTCTCCCCATCAGTTTGCTTTCTTTGTTTCTCTCTCTCTCTCTCGCTCTTTCTTTCCACCTCTCTCTCTCTTTCTCTCACTCTTAGACAAATAAATATCATTAGCAAACAAATAAATATAATTGGACAAATATATATCATTAGTAAACAAATAAATATCATTAGCAAACAAATAAATATAATTGGACAAATATATATCATTAGTAAACAAATAAATATCATTAGCAAACAAATAAATATAATTGGACAAATATATATCATTAGTAAACAAATAAATATCATTATCAATATGTGGTTTTACCTCTTTTGTTTTTATTTTTGGCAGTCTCATTTAATGTAATAAAAATCAGACTCACATATTTTTCAATAAAGACGTGTGTAATATTTATTCATGTCTTGTGGCTCTCAAACACCTGATGTTTATTCCATGTGGCTCTTACGTTATGCAAGTTTGGCCACCCCTGCCTTAGGTCAATTGAGTTGACCATTAAAGGGAAGGAAGGAAGGAAGAGGTCCTAACTGCTGAAACAAATGCTGTGCCTCATCCCATGTTGATACCCATCCTTGCTAGAGCCAGCATGGTTTAGTGGTTAAGAGTGTGGGACTCTAATTTGGAAAATCGGGTTTGATTCCCTGCTCCTCCTCCACCTGGAGCCTGCTGGGGGACCTTGGGCCAGTCACAGTTCTCTCAGGACTCTCTCAACCCCACATGCCTCACAAGGTGTCTGTTGTGGGAAGAGGAAGGGAAGGAGGTTGTAAACTGCTTTGAGGTTAAGGTAGAGAAATGCGGGATATAAAAACCTATTTTTCCTCTTTTTCTCCTTGCTACTGGCAGTGAGGTGGGGGGGCGCAACCTACCCTGGGGCTCCACAAGGCCTGAGGGCCCCCAACATATGAGTTCACATTGCCAAAGGGTACCAAACAAAGGAAGCCCGTGCCTGTCCGTATTTTCACCTTTGACCTTCAGTGCAGTGATCTGCTCCAGGTCTCGGCAACCAGTTGCTCTAGAACCAGATGTGGCTCTTTGAAATAAAAGAAAATCAAATTTTCAGTTAAGGTATATTGGAGGGGTAGGTGAGCTGCTAGACTCACCAGCAGGTGAAGAGAGTGGCAGCCAAAGATTTTTACGGGCCTGCAGGGCTTCTTAGAGATACTTTACAGAAAGGGAAATAAGAGATGAACAGTTGCCAAGTGCAATATTCCCTCTAAGCTGTGGAGTCTTGTGAGCAAAAATTCTACTTTGTGAGCTACTGGCATTAAAGTTGTGAGTGAGCGATTTGGCTACTGCATAAGTTAGTTTGCCCTGGAGCCCTCCTTCCTGACCTGAGACAAAAATGTGTGAGCCGGAGGCTAAAAAACTGTGAGCTAGCTCACACTAACTCAGCTTAGAGGGAACACTGGTTGCCAGCTCAGGACTGGGAAATACCTGGAGATTGTGGGGGTGGAGCCTGAGGAGGGCGGGGTTTGGGGAGGGGAGGGACTTCACTGGAGTATAATGCCACAGAGCCCACCTTCCAAAGCAGCCATTTTCTCCAGGGGATCTCTTTCACCTGGAGATCGGTTGTGATCCCAGGAAACCTCCAGCCACCACCAGGAGGTTGGCAACCCTACTGGGAATCCATGAGCAAATCTACTATGCCACGGCAGTAAAATAATCATGCAAGGTGCTCCTCTGTATATATTGATTATGTTTCGTGGGACCCCGCGGGTGCAGCACTTCCTCAGAAGGGACTCACAACAACCAGTGTGAGCTGTGGGAACTTCATGGATTATTAATCAGCCTTTCAGTTATCAGTAATGTATATCTCCAGTTACTAGGGTTGCCAGCTCTAGGTTGGGAAATACCTGGAGATTTCAGGGGTTGAGCCTGAGGAGGGTGGGGTTTGGGAAGGGGAGGGACTTCAATAACGTACAATTCCATAGAGTCCACCCTAAAAATCAGCCATTGTCTCCAGGGGAACTGATCTTGGCTGTCTGGAGATCCACTGCAATAGCAGGAGATCTCCAGGTGCCAGCTGGAGGTTGGTGACCCTACCAGTTAAGCAAAAGGGCTGTCCTAGTTCTTAGAGGTCCTTTCTGCACAAGACCTTAAATCCTAGTTCAGCCCGGTCCCCGAAATTACATTCTACACTACACGCGAGTTCACCCCTGGAATTATCTCGGGGTATTTTTTGTTTCCACATTACATTGAGGTCACCCCAGTTTTTTATTACTTTTTAATCTCTACAAACTACAGGGTATAGGGGAAGGAATAAACTATACTAAAATACAGAGTAAGCAGGGATCCCCCCAAAAATTCTAACATTCGCTTATCTACAGTTTCTGAGTTTTGCCTCACACTTGTCCCAGGATAAACGGATGCTGTTATAACCAGGGATAAATGCGAGGTATCGTGTTGCGAGTTGAGCTCGGATAAAACCAGGGATGAGAGCCAAGTGTGGAAAGGACTTATAGGTAAAAAGCCAAATGACATCAACATTCAGAGCAAGAGATTCACAGGTCCTTTCCGCACTTGGATCTCATCCCTGGTTTTATCAGAGTTCAACTCGTGACACAGTGCCTTGCATTTATCCCTGGTTATAACAGCATCCGTTTATCCCGGGACAAGTGTGGGGCAAACCTGGGGTGACCTCAATGTAATGTGGAAACAAACAAAAAAATACCCTCGAGATAATTACAGGGGTGAACTCAAGTGTAGTGCAGAATGTAAAAATACCCTCGAGATAATTACAGGGGTGAACTCACGTGTAGTGTAGAATGTAAGTTCTGGGACAGGGTTGAACCAGGATCTAAGGTCTAGTGTGGAAAGGACCTAAAAGTTTGTTGGAACATCCCCCACCCCACCCCCGTGGGAGGAAGCGTCTTTGCCTAACTAGCGAATGGCCATTCCTGGCTATTAGCATTAAATGTTTCAGACTAAATACAGTGATCATGTCACTGTGCCATGTATTAAAGTATGGTATGTTATCTACTGACAGCACTGGTGGGAGTGCAGGAGGTGGACCTCAAGACTTTATTTTGACCTGGGTTACCTTCCTGCAGCCCTGCTGGAAAGCTAAGGTGGCCAGGTCCTTCCCACTGGGCACCACAGGGTTGCCTGATCCAGGTCAGGAAACTCCTGGAGATTTGGGGGTGGACCCTGGGGAGGACAGGGACCTCAGCGGGGTGTAACACCATAGAGCCCACCCTCCAAAGCATCCATTTTCCCAAGGAGAACTGATCTCAGTAGTCTGGACATGAGCTGTAATTCCGGAGGAGCTCCAGGCCCTACCTGGAGGCTGGCATCAGTCAAATGCTTGTTGGTGTGTTAAGGTTCAAGCCCTTCCCCACAGACGTCCGTCCACTACGTAAGCATGCCCCTGAAATGTAATGCAATCAGAGACTAATAGCGTTCTTATTTTCCCAGGAAAAAAGACTTGCAGAAATCAGGGTCCTGTACTCATCTCCAAATTTTCGTGCGTGCATTTTCTTTCCCAGTAACGTGTTCTTCTACCTCCTTTCCCCTTTTTATCTCTGAGTCACCCACTCAATAAATGCCACCCCTTTTCTGCAGAAACTTGCTTTTCAATATCTAGCGAAGGACTTCTTCTTTGCCTCTGCACATTTCCTCATCAGCAGTTTTCTGGTTTCCCCTCTTGAGACTGCTGAGTGGGTATTAAATAATTAGGTGATTTTAATGCACAAGATAAAAAATAATAATAATCTTACGCATGTTTCTGGTATGTTTTGTAATAGGAAAGTAAATTGGCCAGAATGCTCAATCGCTCAACAACATCCCTCCGTTCTGCATGGATATTTCCGGCATCTATCTAAACAGTGCAGCAAATAAATAGCCCAAAATGCCATTTATCTAACATCGGACTCAGGAGAGGGTTAGGGCGATTCTTCATTGGCTTTTCCCTCCATTGTTTTACCAAACCCACCTTGGAACAGAAGTTCCCCTCTGCATTGCATGCCGCTTTCACTTCCTTTGATCATCAGATTTTATGGTACCTTCTAGACTGCATGCCGCTTTTGTTTTCTTTGATTGTGGGGTTTTATGGTACCTTCTGCATAGATTTATGGCCGTTCAGGGTGACTTTGCAGTCAGTACGGCGTTGTCCCCGAGATATTTGAATGTGGTTTTGAGCTGCACCTTTGGTAAAACAACAGAGGGAAAAGCCAATGCAGAATCGCCCTTAGTCCAAGTTTAAATTTGATACATTAATTAAAGGCCCTCAATGGTAAAGTAGTGAACTAGTACATCTAGAATAGATTACTACAATGCACCGTACATAGGGCTGCCCTTGAGAAGTGTGCAGAAACTTCAGGTACTGCAGAACATGGCAGCCTGGATGTTGACTTAGGGTTGCCAAATTAAAATGGGCCGGGAGCGGGGGGCTCCCGGCCGGCGTCAGGTCCGTGCGCGTGCGTCACCCAGAAGTGACGTCGCACGCTGGGGGCGGGGCCACGCCATTTGAGGGGGAAAAGAGTTTCCCCCTCAAATGGCGTGGCCCCACCCCCAGCGTGCGACGTCACTTCCGAGTGATGTGCACGCCGGGGCGGGGTTCCCCCCGGGCCCCGATTCCCCGGCGTTGGGGAACGGGCCTCCGGGGCGGGGGGATTTCCGCCCTACCGGGGGAGTTGGCAGCCCTATGTTGACTGGAGGAGGTCATAGGGACCATATCATTCCAGTCTTGGCCCAACTACTCTGGCTCTCAGTTTCTGAGCACAATTCAGGGTTCTGGTGTTGAACTTTAAAGCCCCTACATGGTTTGAGACCAGCATACCTGAAGGACTGACCGCCCACTTGTGAATAGGCTCACCAAACCTCCACTGATGGTGAGTGAGCCCCCCGCCGCCCGCAGGTTCTTCCTGCTGTTGCTCAATTGGCCATGGGGAAGGGAAATGGCAGAAGACTGTGGGGGGACATCAACAGTATCTGGACGTGCTGCTTTCACTCCCCACGTTCCCAGGAGTGATGTCAGTGCATCAGGGAGGATGCCAGGGACACTCTGGCATTTTGGTAAAACTCTATGGTTAAACCTACCTGGCTACTATGGTGAGTTTTGGAGACATGGCTTTAGGGTTGCCAGGTCCCTCCTGGTAACCGGAGGTAGATGGGGGGGGGGGCTTACCAGGAGCAGGACGTTTCATCCAACATTTCAGCAACATGCCCACGTGACTTCCAATGTGACTCAGAAGTGACGTGGGCAGGGCGGGGTGATGCTCTGGTTTTTGGGCAAAAGCTTATGGCCAAATTAGCTTCTACCATAGAGTTTTTGCTCCCAAACCAGAGTGTCGCCCAATGTGTTTATGTCACTTCCAGGTCACATTGAAGTCACGTGGGGACATAACTGAAATATCAGCTGGACCTCCTTCTTTTGTGGGGTGTTCCCCCCCACTATCCAGCTGATTGGCAGCAAAGAAGTAGGGCCTGGCAACAGGAGACCACCCCCACCTCCACCCGAGGGGGTCTGCCACCCCCCACTTTTCTGAGATTAGGCGGGTAGCTACCCATGACAGGGCCTTCTCAGTCATGGCGCTGAAACTCCGGAACGCTCTTCCTAGAGAGGGTTGCCTGTCCCCTTCTGCTGCTGCCTTCCACCAGCAGATGATCCCTCCTGCCTTATTTGTAATGGTTGTTTTTATGCATGTGTGTTGCATTCCATTGTATATGCATTTCAACTTTGTTTTTAATTGTCTGGATATTGTGCTTTTGTGTAGTTTTAATGGCTGTTAAAATGTGTTTTTATTATGTTATGCTCTTAATCCATTAGCTGCCTTGGGGCAGAAAGGAGGGGGTACACAAATTCTGCAGAGCAACCAACAAATCTCCTGTCAGGGGGAAAAAGAGATGGGGGGGGGGAGGTTAAAATGCACACATACAAGATTTTCTTTTCTAACTATGTCATTAAAATATTTAATTTTCTAATGGAAAACATTTTAAAATTAAAACCACCAATTTGATTCGATGTCCATCCATAGTGAATACTGCAGATATCTTCAGGTGGGTCGCCATGTTGATCTGAAGCTACAGAACAAATTTGGAGTCATAAGAACATAAGAGAGAAGTCAGTGTTGGATCAGGCCAGTGGCCCATCCAGTCCAACACTCTGTCACACAGTGGCCAAAAATACCAGGTGCCATCAGGAGGTCCACCAGTGGGGCCAGGACACTAGAAACACTCCCATTGGTGCCCCCCCTCCCAAGCACCAAGAATACAGTGCATCACTTGCCCCAGACCGAGAGTTCCTACCTATACCTTGTGGCTAATAGCCACTGATGGACCTCTGCTCCATATGTTTATCTAATTCCCCCTTGAGGTCATCCATGCTTGTAGCTGCCACCACCTCCTGTGGCATTGAATTCCATGTATTAATCACTCTTTGGGTGACGAAGTCCATGAGGAGACGAACAAGTTTAATTCTGTGTATAAGTTTTTGTGTCCATGTGCACTGTATCTGAAGAAATGTGCATGCACATGAAAGCTTATATCCAGAATTAGACTTGGTCTTTGCGATGAAACGTGCCTTCTCTGCCCCACAGGCCCTATTCCGCCCTGTCCTCCTAGGTTTTTCTCAACACCTGGAGAGGCTTTTAGTCCATTCTCAGGTAGCTCGCTGCCACCACTTGACCTTTGTAAGGAATCACCCACTGGGAGGGTCAGGGCTCCTAGCTGCCCTTCCAAGTTCTGAGGCCTTGCCTCTGTGTCTCCCACTCACCCAGCACCTGGTCACCTTGTGCACCCCTGGAGGAATACCCACTTGCCAACTGCCTGCCTTCCCCCAGCACTCCTTTTAAAATAGTGTGCCCAAGACAGTGGAGGTCTGTTTGTTACAGAGAACCACCGCCAGGCTCGAAAGCTATAAAGTATTTATTAAATGTTTACAAGCATACTTTTAGCATAGCACCAGATCGAGCAAGGGATCCAAAGGAAATGGGTAAAACACAAATCCTCTGTCCCTCTCTCTATACCTGCCCTATCAGATGTTTAAATATAGAACAGGCCCCTTTAGCTTGGGTAGTTACAAATCCCTACAAAGGCACCGTTACCTTGAAGCTCCCTCCAGCTCTTTAGGCCAGCACATGTTCCAAAACGGCTGCCTTCCTGGAGGAGAAGTCTGTCTGCCCTCATGGACTCAGCACCCAAGGAAAAGAGACTTCCTCCTGGTTGCCAGGAGTATTTATCATACCTGTTCTTCACCTACCTACCAGGTGATGCCAGATCAAAGAAACGTTTCCTGGGGCTTCTTCCTGGAGATTATTACTGGATCCATTCTAGTTTAAAGTCCTCCAAATCTCTGTTCTCTGCTTGAAGAAGGGGAAGAGCTTTACTCACCCATTATCTCTCCTGCTAGTTCTATTAGCATTTGTATGAAGGTGAGCTGAGGTCTGGGAAGCAACTGAACTGACTTCCTCCTAGGGTTGCCAGCCTCCAGGTGGGGCCTGGGGACCTCCCACTTTTATAAACATCTCCAGCTGACAGAGATTAGCTCCCCTGGAGAAAATGGCTGCTTTGAAGGGTGGGCTCTATGGCACTGTACCCTCCCCAAACCCTGTCCTCTCCCAGATCAACCCCAAAGTCTCCAGGTATGCTTCCTCTCCTCCTGCCTGTTCTCTGCCCAGAGGAAAAAAAACCTTTTAAAACGCACAGTGGAGGTTTTGCCCATTTCAAACCTCCTAGAGGAAAAAATGCATTTCTTCAGAGTCTTAAGTGCCACTGGACTCAAACTGAAAATATCAAGAGACTAGGCTGGCACCAGAAGCACTCCGTTAAAAGCTACTTGAATGATTTAAAAGGTGTCTAATTAATTGGAATGCATTTTTGAAAGGCTGAGTTAGTTTTAACACAAACACTTACAAAAAAGGACGATTAGCAGTCCCCGTTTTGGAAGCAGCATTACCAAATAACTGCCACAGAAGGTGCGCTTCATCAAAGAATGGAGGAAGCATGTTATTTTCATGGGAACTGTTGCAATTCAGTAAGTGAATCAATTAGAGCTTACACAACTTTCACTTCCTTGTAAATCGTCTCGAGGGTCGGCAAGGTGGACAACCAAAATAAGTACAACAAATTTCTTCTAGATGTGATAGGCTGTCCTCGTGCTCTGTCCCCGTCCCCCAACTTCTGCTACTTGCAGGAGATAGTGAAATGTTGAGAATGACTTCCTATGTATCCCTGGGAATGTTTAGGAAGAGCAATGTGTGGAATGTTGAGAATGACGTTCAACCTTCTATGTGTTCCTTTCCCTAGATATTCCTATGGGCAGGGCCGCCATCAACATACCCTGAAGTGGGGCAGCTGCCAGTACCCAGGGCTTTTGGTGGGTCCACTGCCACTGGCCTACCCCACACACACACACACCAGGTGATGGAACAATTTGCAGGTAGAAGAATGCATAGGTAGCTGGGGGGAGGACACATGAGGACTGCCTGGCAGTGGGCAGACAGAGGCCCCTCTGGACGCTCTCTGCCCGGGGCCTCCCAAAACCGAGAACTGGTCCTGCCCAGGGAGAGACAGAAGAAGAAGAAGAAGAAGAAGAAGAAGAAGAAGAAGAAGAAGAAGAAGAAGAAGAAGAAGAAGAAGAAGAAGAAGAAGAAGAAGAAGAAGAAGAAGAAGAGGAGATTGGATTTATACCCCGCCCTTCACTTGGAGTCTCAGAGCGGCTTACAAACTCCTTTCCCTTCCCTTCCCCACAACAGACACCCTGTGAGGTGGGTGGGGCTGAGAGAACTCTGACACAAGCTGCTCTTTTTCAAGGACAGCTGTGCCAGAGCTTGTGACTGACCCAAGGTCACATCAGCAGGTGCAAGTTAAGGAGTGGGGAATCAAACCCGGTTCTCCCAGATTAGAGTCTGCACACTTAACCACTACACCAAACTGGCTCTCAACACCAAACTGGCTCTCAACACCAAACAGGAGGCCCACTATAGCAAAGGACACAAGCCGCACCATCATCTTGCCCGTTTAAACAAAGGATTTGCGCCTTTTGCCTACCTAGTTAGTATACACGCCATTATAATAGTCACTCAGGGTCAAACGAGACATTCTGCGAAGTGCCTGAGCTGCTAATAAACCAGCTGCTGCTTGTCTAGCAGAAGTTACAACATTTTGCATCCCCCCCCCCCAATCACTGTCAGGACACGGGGAAACCCAGAGTGCTGCAACATCCCAGAACACAGGTGAGTTTTGCCCAATCTTTTGGAGGAGGGGGGAAGCTCAGCATACATCTTCCATATGAGCAGTGCAACCCCACTAGGGTTGCCCGGTCCCCCCTGGCCTCCAGTGGCGGTTGGGGGGTAGGGTTGCCAGAGCCAGGTTGAGAAATTCCGGGAGATTCGGGGGCGGAGCCAGGAGAGGTCAGGGACCTCAGTGGGGTCCAGTGCCCATAGAGTCCACCCTCCAAAGCAGCCATTTTCTCCAGGGGAACTGATCTCTGTAGTCTGGAGATGAACTGTAATCTCCTGGAGATCTCCAGGTCCCCCCTGGAGGCTGGCATCCCTAAATACCACACAGAAGGTCACCCTTCTAAGCCCAGGGATGTCCACTGATTAAGGAGGGTGTCACTCCGATTGGTACAATACTGCTAGTGGGCCTCTGCCTTGCCACCCAATTAGGGAGAGCGCCGAGGAATCCAAAAGGATAGGATAGTGTAGCAGCTAGAGAGGTGGACTCGAATCTGAGAGACCTGGGTTCAGATCTCCTGTCTTGCCATGAAGCCCTCTGGGTGGTCTTCAGCTGGTTGCTCTCTCTCTCTCTCTCTCTCTCTCTCTCTCTCTCTCTCTTTCTCTTCCCCCCCCCAGCCTGACCTTCCTCACAAGGTTGTTATGAATATAATGTGGGGAAGGGAGAACCATGTATGTTGCCCTGTGTTCCTTAGAGGAAGGGCTTGGATAAAACGTACTACATTAGAAGAGAGGAAAGCTTCTCAAAAGGAACTTTATGCTTTTGTTCTAGCGGGCAGCCACAGAATGCAAACTTTTGCAAATGCCCATTTCTGTCCTTGGGTGAGAAATCCTCATCCTGTTCATTTGGTTTAGAGGCAATGTAGTGTAGTAATTAGAGATGTGGGAGAATCCCCCACTCAGTTATACAGGGTTGCCAACCTCCAGGTAGCACCTGGAGATCTCCTGCTATTACAATCGATCTCCAGATGACCAAGATCAGTTCCCCTGGAGAAAATGGCTGCTTTGGAGGGTGGACTCTATGGCACATTGTACCCCGCTGTGGTCCCTCCTCTTCCAAACCTCACCCTCCCCAGGCTCCACCCCCCAAAATCTCCAGTTATTTCCCAACCTAGAGCTGGCAATCCTAGCTATGAAGTTTGGGTCTCTCTCTCTCTCTCTCTCTCTCTCTCTCTCTCTCTCTCTCTCTCACACACACACACACACACACACACACACACACACACACACACAGAGCCTAGCCTACCTGGCCCCATTGGTGAACCTCCCAACGACACCTGGGTTTTGGTCACTGTATGCCACAGAGTGTTGGACTGGATGGGCCATTTGGCCCGATCCAAGATGGCTTCTCTTATGTATTTATGTACCTCACAGGGTTGCTATGAGGATAAAATGGGGGAAAGGAGAACTCTTTAGCTACTTGGAGGAAGGAAAGAAAAAAATGTATCCAGATATGGTCTGGGGGGGGGTCTCCATCATCTCCTTCCTCAGGGGTGCCCTCTATAGGAGAAAGGGAGACCATATCTAGCCGCAAGGAAATGCATGTGTTTTACTCTATACTGAAACATTTTATTCAGTTCACACACAACGTTCATACTCCTTCCTTCCTCCAGAGCATCTGAATGCTTTCTTCCCACAGCCACAACCGAACCCACTGTAGCCGCTGGCTCCGTTCAAGGATGGTCCCTGAAGCACAGCAGAGTCCCAGACCAGACCAGATCAGGCCCCCCCCCCTTTCTCAGGAAGACAAACAATAGGGTCGCCAGCTTTTCCACTGGTCCCTCTAGCTGCCCCTTTAGTATCATGTTGCTCCACCCTGACCTGGATAGCCCAGGCAAGCCCGATCTTGTCAGACCTTGGAAGCTAAGCAGGGTCGACTCTGGCAAGTACTTGGAGGGGAGACCTCCTTGGAATACCAGAGGCAGGAGGCAGGGGCAGGCTTTATTCAGCCACCTCTCTGAATATTCTCCAGGCCCCAAATAGGGGTCAGTCACCAGAAGTTGCCATGAATTCCAGGTGCACTCATGCACATATGAAAAATATAGTATTAGGTTGCTCTGTGGCAATTTTCAGTTGATATAATTTTAGCTTCTTGCCTTGAAAAGCTTCAACGGCCCACTTTCACACACCAAGCCTCTATTAAAGGGTCAGGACATGTTTTCACCTGGCCAGCGGAGAGCCAAACTAGTTGCCACGGAGAGACAAGTATTTTGTGAAGAGGAATTATAAACATCTATATTTGGACTTTTGAGGAATCTGACTTGGACTATTTCCAAAGGTGTTCTTGTATTTGGACCATGTACTTTTGCGTTTCTGATTACCATATTGTATTTATGAAAAACCGTTCTATTTTTTAATTTATTATACTCATTTATTGTTGAATATATTATTTTTTGTTATTCATGCACGGTTTGATCTCTTGTATCTTTTGTATTGCTCACTCCCTTCCGTGCATCTCTGCTGTTTGAACGTCCCGGTGGTGGCTGGAGCTCTCTGGGATTTACAACTGTTCAGGCAACAGAGATCAGTTTTCCAGGAGAAAATGGCCACTTTGGACAGTGGCCTCTATAGCATTATTGCTGGAGTAACTCGGCATGCGTGGACATTGGGGGGGGGCACTACATCACTCAAAATACGTATAGGTGTTATCTTCTCCAGGGTGTTATCTTAACCAGGGATAACCATAGGTGTTATCTTAACCAGGGAGCTGTCCTAACACCTCACTTTGTCCTCTCCCTTTCTTCACATGGCCTTCCATGGATACTCATGTCTCTGCAAGTCTCTCCTATAGAGACAATGCCCTCACACTCCCACAAGATGATGCCGGACAAGCTGGCCATTTGTGATAGGGAAAGTCCTACTTGGATTAGGCTTCTCTCTCTCCTTTCGAATGCAGCCTGAATGTGAACTGGATCTACTTCAATAAACTGAAGTTTATCTTTTTTGCAATATACTTCTCGGGAGATTTATTTTACTGTGCACAATATCACGCTTCGGACTGGGCAAAACCCTGCTATATTAACCAAATATCCCAATAATTATACCCCACTGAAGTCCCCCCCCTCCTCAAACCCCACTCTTCTCAGGCTCCACATACACCCCTCCCAAATCTCTAGGTATTTTTCAACCTGGACCTGGCAACCCTACATTTACTACTTCTTTTTTTGGAAAAATATTTTATTAATTTAACATATAAAGAATTATACACTATATAACAACTTTTCAAAATGTTATCATGGGTAGAATACAATCAACCATACTCATACACATCCAACGGTAACTATCTTTTGGTAGAACCAGAGAACTTTGCAGTTATTCTTTTTCAAAAATAAACACTGATATACATTCTTCAAAGAGTTACAACTACAATCTGTCCTGCACAACATTATAATACCTATCAAACTTTTAACAGCTGCTTAAATTTAATAACAATTTAATAATGACCAGTATTTGTAATGTGACCAGCTTTCACAGTTTTCTCCGTCTTTGGCCATTATATCAATAAAAAGATACCATCTGTCCATCGGATTAAGAAGATCACATTCTTTGCTTACCCGGCTGGTAGACCTTGAGTGCTTTTCCAACATAAAATAGTCCAATACCTTACTATACCATTGTATTTTTGTTGGAGGGGACTTGTCTTTCCAGTACTGGGCTATTACCGCTTTTGCTGCAGTGAGCAAAACCAGCTCTCTACATATTTTAGGAAGATGCTCTTCTTGCCAGTAGTTTAACAAAATCGACACGGGGTCTAAAGCAAGTTCATAACCTGTTATCTCTTTTATTGACTGGAAATATTTGTTTCCAGAAGTCCGATATATAGACACAGTCCCACCAAGGGTGAAAGAATGTTCCCTTTTTACCACATGACCTCCAACATAGTGGGGAGACTTTAGAGGACATATGGGCTATTTTTTCAGGAGTTAAATACCACCTGTATAGAACTTTGTATGACACTGCCTGTATAATTTGAGATTTTGACACTCAACTAGTATATCTCCAGATCTCTTTCCATTGATCTTCAGAAACATCTATCGCAATGTCTTTTAGCCATGCTTTCTGATATGCGTGGGCTTTCAACTCTCCCTTCTCCACAAGAATCTGCTATATCTTGGATATTAACCCCTTTTTGATCAGGTCCCTGGCAGTGTTCCCTCTAAGTGAAGTTAGTGTGAGCTAGCTCACTGTTTTTAGCCTCCAGCTCACACATTTTTGTCTTAGCTCAGGAAGGACAGCTCCAGAGCAAACTAATTTATGCAGTAGCCAAATCGCTCACTCACAACTGTAATGTCAGTAGCTCACAAAGTAGAATTTTTGCTCAGAAGACTCCACAGCTTAGAGGGAGCATTGGTCCCTGGTTGTCATGAGTTTTTCAATGTCTGTACAATGAAAATCTAAAGTGTGTTTTGTTTTGAAAGCTTCCAGCATATGCTGGAGCTGCAAGTATTCATACCGGGGTAATTTAACCTTATATTTTCTTTCCAGATCAAGTTTTGTAAGTCTCTCTCCTTGCCTCACTACGTCTATAAGTTGTGTTATCCTTGCTACTCTCCATTGACCATAGGATGTAGCATCTTTTGCTGGAGGAGACCATGCTTGCCCCGTAAATGTACTGGGGGGGGGAGTTGTGATAGTAACTTAGTTTTGTGTCCATACCATATCTTTAGTGTTGCACTCAAATATGGATTGTCACGTTTTGGGGGACTCTGTTGCCATAACAACTCTTTGAAGTTGAGGTGGGTTAAACAGCTCTCCTCTATAAACATCCAGTCCACTTTGTTCATTTCTGTATATTGTCTAATTAAGAGAAGAGAAGAAGAGAAGAGATTGGATTTATACCCCGCCCTTCACTACCCAAAGGTGTCTCAGAGCGGCTTACAAACTCCTTTCCCTCCTCCTCCCCACAACAGATACCCTGTGAGGTGGGTGGGGCTGAGAGAGCTCTTTTGAGGACTGCTCTTGAGAGAAGAAGAAGAAATTGGATTTATACCCCACCCTTCACTACCCAAAGGAGTCTCAGAGCGGCTTACGAACTCCTTTCCCTTGCCCTCCCCACAACAGACACCCTGTGTGTTGGGCAGGGCTGAGAGAGCTCTGACAGAAACTGCTTGTTTTCAAAAACAGCTCTTCTGATGATACAGCTTGCTCAAGGTCATCCAGCAGCTGCAAGTGGAGAAGTGGGGAATCAAACATGGTTCTCCCAGATTACAGTCCGCTCACTTAACCGCTACACCAAACTGGCTTACGTTTGAGAGGACTGAAGCTGTGTAATAGAGTTTTAAGTCCAATACGGATAGCCCTCCTTTAGTACAGTGGCTATGAATAGAAGCAAACCTAACCTGTGGCTTTTTATAGTGCCATATAAAAGTATTTAAACTACATTGCCATTTTGTCAGTAATGAATTTGTTATAAAAATCGGAATCACCATGAAGCAAAAAAGAAATTTTGGAAAAATAAAATTTCTTACTACATTAATTCTGTCAAGCCAGGAAAGGGGTTTTGTGACCCAGGTCTTAAGTTGATACTTCACGTCCTCATGTGTTTTCACGTGATTTGCCTTAAGAAGGTCTGACAGACTTAAAGGAATCTTGATTCGCAAATATGGCCAGTAATATTTTGGCCATTGAAAAGTTGTGTTTAATGAAATGCATACTTCCCTCAGACAAACTGATAGGATACAGTATAGTTTTCTGTTGGTTTACTCGCAGCCCTGCCACCTTACCAAAGTCCTGCAGTATTTCTTGTATTTCGGGCAACGTCGATTCTGGATCTGATACATATGCCACCATATCATCTGCAAAAAGACTTAAGGTATGATTCTTGTTGGATATTCTTATACCTTTCACTTTGGAGTTGTTTCGTATATGGCATGCCAGTGGATCTATGGCTAAAGCAAATAAAAGTGGTGACAGGGGGTATCCCTGTTGGGTGCCCCTTTGCATTAAAAAATCTTCTGATGATGCCCCATTAATTTTAAGACCAGCCCTAGGCCTGAAATATATGGCGTCTATTGCTCTACAGAATGCATTTCCAAATTGCAAATGATTTAAAAGATTTTTTAGGTATTGGACTTCCATCGTGTCAAATGCTTTTTCTATGTCAAGTGACGATAATAAAGTATCGGGTACCTTTTTAGTTTTACCATAGTGTATTATATTTAGGGTTTTCCGAATGAAGTCTGTTATATCCCGGCCAGGGATAAAGCCTGTTTGATTGATGTTAACATAATGGGGTGTTATATATTTTAATCTCGTCATCAAAATAGTGGTAAAGATTTCAACGAAACTGGTCTATATGACTTTGGATCTGTTTTGTCCCTGTCAGTCTTAGGTATCAACAAGAAGAGGGACCCGCGATACTCGATATTCCCCCCGGCTCCCCTCCTGCAGAAGCAGGAGGACTTCATGGCTGAGGAAGAAGCGGCCACAGGTAAGTCCCCCCCCCAGCTCTGGCAGTGAGGCCTGAGCGGTTTATAGCTGCCAGGCCTGTCGATCCCCCCCAGCCCCCCCCCCCCCCCCTCCCCCCCCCCCCCCCCCCCCCCCACCCCCGCCCCGCCCCCCGCCCGCGCCTGCTGATCTCCTCCCCCACAGCTCCACCGCCAATCTCTCCCCCTCCCCCCCGGCTCCTGCGGCGAGGACTGAGTGGCTTCCAGCCACCGGCTGCTCCCGAGTTCCCAGAGCGTTCCCTGCGCATGCGCAGGGAACACTCTTTTATTTGGGGGGGGATTTAAATATCCCCCATATACTTTTTTCAACTTTTTAGATTTTTCTGCACACCTGGAGACTACTCCAAGTGTACAGGAAAATCTCCCTGCCCCCCAGGTTCCCCCGATGTGTGGATTTAGATATCCGCACGGAGGGGGCAACTTGGCTATTAGATATATAGATATAACATTAGCTTTGTAATATTCCACGCTAAACCCATCTGGGCCTGGTGCCTTATTACTTTGAAGGTTTTTTATCGATACTTCTACTTCCTTTTCTGAAATTTGATAGTTCAAGTATTCTCTGTGCTCCTCACTAATGGGTTTCAGTTCAGTCCTAGAATTTAAATATCTAATGATATCCTCACTAGAAGGCCTTGTGGATTGGTATAGTTTTGAGTAGTACGTAACCAGTTCCTTAACAATATCCTTATTGGATGTTTGTAGCTTGCCATTTGCATCTCTGATGCCAGTTATAAAGCGTTCCATCCTGCATTTTTTAGTTTCCATGAGAGCATTCTTAGCATTTTGGGGGCTTTATTAGTAGAGCTTTGCTTAAAATAAAAATCTGTTTTCATTAATAGTGTGTCATCTAGATTTTCCCACTGTTTTCTCGAGTATAATAATCTTTTGTAAATCTTAGGGCTGCAAGTTTGCTTATGGAGAGCTTCAAAACCTAAATTTACTTCAACCAGCCCTAGCAACAGCTGACAGACATTTCCACCTTCCCAACAGTTTCTTGCCCACCTGCTCTGAAACGTGGGCTTGCCTCTCTTTCATTATGTTTCCTGCAGCCCCAACACAAAAAGGTGGTAAAGAGCCACAATGCGGGAGCCACAATGCGGCTCTTTCACACATATTATGAGGCTCCCGGAAAAATGGCTGGGGAACTGAAGGGGAGGCATGCCTCCCTGATCGGTCTTCACTTCCCCAGCCAGTGTTCCCTGTCCTGGGTAGGCTTGAGGCGGGGGGAAGCGGGAAAAAAAAGCCACTTTAAATGCATTCTCAAAGCACACACACACACACCCTTGCCAGCTGGCTTGGAGAAGGCATTTGTTTCTTTAAATCCCTGAGCGGGTCTTCACTTCCCCAGCCAGTGTTCCCCGTCCTGGGTAGGCTTGAGGCGGGGGGAAGCGGGAAAAAAAAGCCACTTTAAATGCATTCTCAAAGCACACACACACACACCTTTTTTTCTTTAAACCCCTTCCCCAAGCCAAGCCAGCTGGCGTGGGGGGTGTTGGAGAACACATTTAAAGTTGCTTCCTTTCCACCTCTCCCTTCCTCCCTGCCTGCCCATTTCCTTTTTTCTTTTTACCTTTTTCTTTCTCTTTTCCTCTCCCTCCCTCCTTCCCCATCTATTTGCTTTCTTTCTTTCGCTCTTCCTTCTTTCTTTCCACCTCCTTCATTCTTTCCACCTTTCTTTCTCTTCCTTCCTTCCTTCTGTCCTCCCTCATCTATTTGCTTTCTTTGTTTCTTTCTCTCTTCCTCCTGCCCTCCCCCATCTATTTACTTTCTTTCCACCTGTCTTTCGCTTCCTTCCTTCCTTTCTCTCTCTTTTCCTTCCGCTCCTCTCTCCCCCCATCTATTTGGTTTCTTTCTTTCTCTCTGTCTTTCTTTCCACCTCCTTCATTCTTTCTTTCCACCTCTCTTTCTCTCTCTCTTAAGACAAATAAATATCATCGGACAAACAAATATCATTATCAATATCTGTTTTTACCCCGTTGTTTTTATTTTTGGCAGTCTCATTTAATGTTAATACAGAGCAAATTTGCATATTTTCCAATAAAAACGTGTATGTGATATCTGTTCATGTCTTGTGGCTCTCAAACATCTGACATTTATGTTATGCTTACGTTAAGCAAGTTTGGCCACCCCTGCTTTGGAGTATCCCCAGGAATCAGTCTCTGTTACTCAAGCACTCATCTGCTGTCAATCTAATACAAAAGCCCAGATCGTTTCTTGGCTTTGTGAGAGACAGTGGCGTACCCCATGAAGAAGTCAACTATGCCTACATCCCAGGATTGCCCCTTATCACACAGGTGGAACAACTCGCCTTAACTGGGCAAGGTGTCAACTCCGATTAATCCCTCTTCCAGGCAGGTTGTTCTTCTCTCCTCTGGGTTTCCAGCTCATCTGCTTTTGCATATTTTGTCTTATGGGATCTGCTGCTTCCTCCTTCCTCTAGGGAAGGAATTTCCCGGCCCAGCCCCAGGCAACCTGTGGCCTCCCTGCGAACCCTCCTTGCGTACAGGCTTCTATCCGTTGCTGGTGGCCAGGAGGGACATGGCGGCAACCCTCACCGTCAGGGTCAGCAACCTTTCACAATTTTGGTCCCCCTTGGCCACTGATGGGGGATGGGGGGGGTCGGTTTGCCAAATCCAGGTTGGGAAACTCCTCGAGATTTGGGGATGGAGCCTGGGGAGGACAGGGACACATACAATGCCACAGATTCCACCCTCCAAACTATCCATTTTTATCTCTTTAGTGTGAAGATGAGCTGTAATTCTGGGGGATCCCCTGTCCCCACCTGGAAGGCAGAATCCCCACATTTCTCTCTACCACATCTGATCAAAACCCTGAATACTCTGAACAAATATGGTGGTCTTTGGACCAGTGTTCCCTCTAAGCTGAGTTAGTGTGAGCTAGCTCACAGTTTTTTAGCCTCCGGCTCACACGTTTGTCTTCGCTCAGGAAGGAGGGCTCCAGAGCAAACTAATTTATGCAGTAGCCAAATCGCTCACTCACAACTTTAATGCCAGTAGCTCACAAAGTAGAATTTTTGCTCACAAGTCTCCACAGCTTAGAGGGAGCATTGCACTTGGACAGATATATTTAAGGTATTAAATAAAATGTTGGGCCAGTTTGGTGTAGGGGTTAAGTGTGTGGACTCTAATCCGGGAGAACCGGGTTTGATTCCCCACTCCTCCACTTGCAGCTGCTGGATGACCTTGGGTCAGTCACAAGTTCTCTCAGAGCTGTTCTCTCAAGGGCAGTCCTCAAAAGAGCTCTCTCAGCCCCACCTACCTCACAGGGTGTCTGTTGTGGGGAGGGGAAGGGAAAGGAGTTTGTAAGCCGCTCTGAGACTCTGAGTGAAGGGCGGGGTATAAATCCAATCTCTTCTTCTTCTTTAGGGTACCGTGATCCTACAGTAGCTCTTCTTAATATTTTCCCTGGATAGAGGCAGGGGGAAAACAATGCCTACATAAAGACCACCTGACAGCAAAACAATTATTAGGAAAAGCCTAGAGGCAGGTAAAGTTACCCCAGGTAGATATATGACCTTGCAAAATATGGTACATCGTATTAATGGATAAAATCACCCTGTATGGAAAAAAATGCAAGAAGGAAAAAACAGGGTACAGGAGAAATTTATTGTATATCGGAATAGAAACAAATCTAATGAAATAATAAAAGATACCATTCTAAAATATATTTGAACCAGGGTTTCTCAACTATAGAAATACAGAATGACAGAATGATTACCAGTTGATATTTGAGGTAAATAATTTCATTTGTTATTGATCGGTGGGGTTGCTTAATGCGTGGTAAGAATTTATAACTAGATCTCTTTATACTGATCACTTTCCCCCCACCCAATATTCATAATAAAAAAAGTTTTAATACAGAAATACAATGTGTGATCACCAGCATAAATTCTGCAATCTAGTTCTAATGGAGCCTGTGCCTGGGTTTCAGGCTGCTGGGGTGGGGGTGGGGCAGACACAGGTTTGAATGCACCCCCATACAAAAAGCTCCCTGTGTTTATTACTGTTGCCAGTTCTGGCTTGCAAAATACCTGGAGATTTGGGGGATGGAGACTGGGGAGGGTGGGTTTTGGGGAGGAGAGGAGCATCATCAGGATATAATGCCATAGAAGCAGCCATTTTCTCCAGGGGAATTGATCTTGGTCACCGGGAGATCAACTGTAACAGCAGGAGATCTCCAGGTGCCACCTGGCAGTTGGCAACCCTACTGCTCATGGAAAACAAGCTGATCAGGGAGAAGGTTAGGTTATAGCACTTCCCTCTGACATCTAATCTTCTATGCGCAGATATTTTGTCTCTTTTGCGTTGGGGAGTATTCTCTCAGTTTGGTGTAGCGGTTAGAAGCGCGGACTCTAATCTGGGAGAACTGGGTTTGATCCCCCACTCCTTCACATGCAGCTGCTGGTGTGACCTTGGGTCAGTCACAAGTTCTCTCAGAGCTGTTCCCTCAAGGGCAGTCCTCGAAAGAGCTCTCAGCCCCACTGACCTCACTGTGTGTCTGTTGTGGGAAGGGGAAGGAGATTGTAAGCTGCTCTGAGACTCCAAGTAAAGGGCGGGATATAAACCCAATCTCTTCTTCTTCATCATCTGTGGCTCCCACCTCAGGCTGACATGCCCAGGCCTACAACCAATGTTCCTTCTAATCCCCCCCCCCCAAGTGGAGCTGTTCACATCCTAAACAGAATACAACTGCTGTAATCTTAAAATGGGCAATGGGCAGTGCAAGACCCTGTGCGGCTCCAGACTGCTGCTGAGCGGGGCTTCCTGTGTCAATAAGTGGCCGCTCACATGCACAGCTTAGAGGGAACACTGCCTAGCACCTCAATGACAGCTCAGCCTAAACTATGGAATGTTGGCCTGATCTACACATGCAGTGATAGAATCCTAAACAATTGGAATGGATTTAGGGTGGGTAGGTCCCCCCCAGCCACCAGCTGGGGGTGGACGATATAGGGTTGCCAGATCCAGGTTGGGAAACTCCTGGAGTTTTGGGAATGGAGCCTGAGGACGACAGGGACCTTGGTGGGGTACAATGCCATAGAGCCCACCCTCCAAAGCATCCATTTTCCCCAGGGGAAACGATCTCTGTATTCTGAAGACAGGGTGTAATTCTGAAGAATCCCCAAGAGGCTGGCATCCTAAATGGATTGCATCAATTTTGAGACGGAATATTCAATATTTCCCCCTTTTAAAAAAAAAAATCCACCCCACAAGTAGAAATCTATCACACCAAGGAGAAAGGCTGTGCCTACAGTGCTAATTTTCTACTTGCAGGGAGTTCTTTGTTACATAGAGGAACATTAAAAATGTGATTGATCCGTCTGCAGTCTGAAATGGAACAGCCCACTGTTGCCCAAGGGTAAACCATGTCCACTGATGAGTGGAGGGGTCATAAGATCATCCAACTCCATCCTTCTGTGTAAGCAAGCTCTTTCTGATTCCCTGAAAGAGGAGCCTAACTATGGAATAAAAGAGTGCCCAAAAGAATCTCGGTGTCCTCAGACTTTTCATCTGGTGGGTGTTTGCAAGCCAGTTTAGATCGAAATCTTCAAATGTGTTTTTCCTCCCACCCACAATCATTCTCCACTCTTCCCCCCTCCTCGCCTTTAAATGTCCTTGGAGACCTTCCCGGGTACTTTTAAAAGACCTGTGGCTGATTCCCCTCTAGCTCTATTTCTCCCCCATTTTCCATAACTCTTTTCCCTTTAAGAATTTTTACAATGGCTCTGCCGAATTGTCTTGGTGGCCACAGCATCATTTCAGAGATACATGCAACATGACGTTTATTAAGAGGGGCAGTAGATTGATGGAAAAGCCTCTGCTTGGCACAAAGAAAGGCCCAGGTTCAACCCCCGGCATCTCCAGTTAAAAGGACCAAGTAATAAGTGATGGGAAAGACTTCTGCCTGAGACCCTGGAGAGTTGCTGCCAGTCTGAGGGTGATTTTGCACTGGCTTT
>NW_015173764.1:129009-157084 GCF_001447785.1 Gekko japonicus
TGCTGCTTTCACTTTCTTCGATCATCAGATTTTATGGTACCCTCCACACTGCATGCTGCTTTCACTTTCTTCGATCATCAGATTTTATGGTACCCTCTACACTGCATGCTGCTTTCGCTTTCTTTGATCATTGGATTTTATGGCAGTCAGTATGGCGTTGCCCCCGGGTATTTGAATCTGGTTTTGAGCTGCACCTTTTTCTCAGTATTGAGAAAATGTGGGGTGAATGCCAGATGCCGATTCACTGTGAGTAGACAACACTGTCCACAACGAACCAAGGGTCTGATTCGGTACCAGGCTCCTTCGTGTGTGTTTATATTAAATGTATTAATCTCCATCACCATCTCTGCCTAAGTCCCCTCTCTCTCTCCCCACCTCATGCCTGCCTCTGCTCGGTTCTGCTCCTCCCTCCCAGCATTTTTATCTGAAGCCAGCACATGCTGTGGGGGGGGGGGGGGGTCGGATGCTGAAAGCCACCAGAATAATATTGGACCCAGGAGAGAGTTTAGTTCCTTGACCCTAGCGGAGGACACTTCAGGTCGGATTGCAATTTACAAAGATCTCCCGTGCAGCCCCAATCCTGAAAAGAAGGTTGGGAAATACCTGGAGATTTGGGGGGTGGAGCCTGAGGAGGGCGGGGTTTGGGGAGGGGGGTGACCTCAGCCGAGCATAATGCCATAGAGTCCACCTTCCAAAGCGGGCCTTTTCTCCAGGTGAACTCATCTCTGCCACCTAGAGATCGGCTAAAATCCCAGGAGATCTCCAGCCACTACCTGGAGATTGGCAACCCTACTCAGAAGGTACACACGCCAACATTTACATTTCATCACTGAATGTAATTTTTACCCCAAAGCGGCTCAGCTGTTTGTTTTCCTGAACCCTCCAAAGTCGGAAATTCCACAGTTTCCCTCAGCAATTCGCTCCATTGCACAATAATCCTTACGAAGGCCCTCAGATAAAGACTCAGGCCACTGAGCTATGATCTCACCGCCTTTCCCTTTTGGCTTTCTCCCTCGAAAACATCATCAGCTCTCTCCTCTCAAAGACAGGGTGGTATAGTGCAAGATAAATACAGTGCGGTATAGTGGTTTAAGCTGCTGATAGGAGACCCTAGTCAAACTTACTTACTGGCCAGCGAGGGCCAGCGTGGTATAGTGTAGAACCTGTAGAACCAGGTTTGATTCCCCACTCCTCCACATGAAGCCTGCTGAGGAACCCTGGGCCAGTCAAAGAACATAAGCCCGTAAGAATGTAAGAAGAGCCCTGCTGGATCAGACCAATAGTCCATCTCGTCCAGCATCCTGTCTCACACAGGGGCCAGCCAGTTCCTCTGGAGGGCCAATAATAGGGCAGAGAGACCGAGGCCTTCCCCCGATAAGAACATCAGAAGAGCCCTGCTGGATCAGACGAATAGTCCATCTAGTCCAGCATCCTGTCACACACAGGGGCCAACCAGTTCCTCTGGAGGGCCAACGACAGGGCATAGAGGCCGAGGCCTTCCCCTGATAAGAACACCAGAAGAGCCCTGCTGGATCAGACCAGGGGTCCATCTAGTTCAGGATCCTGTCTCACACAGGGGCCACTCAGTTCCTCTGGAGGGCCAACAACAGGGCATAGAGGCCGAGGCCTTCCCCTGATAAGAACATCAGAAGAGCCCTGCTGGATCAGACCAGTGGTCTATCTAGTCCAGCATCTTCTCTCACACAGGGGCCAACCAGTTCCTCTGGAGGGCCAACAACAGGGCACAGAGGTTGAGGCCGTCGTAACAATATAAAAAGAGCCCTGTAGGATCAGACCAGTGGTCCATCTAGTCCAGCATCTTCTCTCACACAGGGGCCAATCAGTTCCTCTGGAGGGCCAACAACAGGGCATAGAGGCTGACGCCTTCGTAACAACATCAGAAGAGCCCTGCTGGATCAGACCAGTGGTCCATCTGGTCCAGCACCCTGTCTCACACTGTGGCCGCTCAGTTCCTCTGGACGGCCATCAACAGGGCAGAGAGGCCAAAGTAGGGTTGCCAGGTTCTCCCTGGCCACTGGGAGGGGATGGGGGCTAGGGTTGCCAAATCCAGCTGGGAAATTCCAAGAGATTTGGAGTTGGCGCCTGGGAAGGAGAAGGACCTCGGTGAGGTACAAAGCCATCCAGTCCACCCTCCATAGCATCCGTTTTCTCCAGGGGAACTGATCTCTGTAGTCTCGAGATGAGCCGTCATTCCAGGGGATCCCCAGGTCCCACCTGGAGGCTGGCATCCCTAGGCCGAGGCCTTCCCCTGATGTTTCCTCCTGGCTCTGGGATTCAGAGGCTCAGTGCCTCTGAATGTGGAGGTTCCCCTCAGTCCCCATGGCTAGTAGCCATGGATAGACTTTTCCTCCATTAATGTATCGAATCCCCCTTTGAAGTTGTTTATTCCTGTGGCCATCACTCCATCCTCTGGCAGCGAATCCCACACTTGAGTCACTTTCTGTGTAAAGTACAATTTCCTTTTGTCCGTCCTGCACCTACTGCCCGTCAGTTTCATTGGATGCCCTCGAGTTCTAGTCTTCTATCATGTCCTCCCTTAGTTATCGCTTTTCTCAACTGAAAAGTCCCAGACTCCTCAGCTTTTCCTCATAGGGAAGGTGCTCCAATCCCCTAACTCTCTCAGCCATGTCTCATAGAGTGCCTGTTGTTGGGAGAAGGAGGGAAGGAGAATGTAAGCTGCTTTGAAACTCCTTAAGGTACAGAAAAGCAGGGTATAAAAAACTACTCTTCTTCTTCTTACGGGGTGACACTGATCTGGTCATTCTCCAACAGCCCAACGTATTCATTCATTCATTCATTCATTTACACCCTACTTTTCTCTCGGAGCTGTGGTGGCTCAAGTGGTTAAGACGCTGAGCTGCAGGCTGGAAGGTCGGTAGTTCAGCAGTTCGAGACCTGAGTGCTGCATGACGGAGTGAGCTCCAGTCCCTGGTTCCAGCTCCTGCCAACCTAGCAGTTCGAAAGCAAGAATTTGCAAGTAGATAAATAGGTATCACTTCGGTGGGAAGGTAACAGCGTCCCGTGTGCCTTGGTGTTTAGTCATGCCGGCCACATGACCACGGAAACGTCTTCCGACAGCGCTGGCTCTTCGGCTTTGAAATGGAGAGTCGGAGTCGACTGGCGTTCGAGCAAGGGAAACCTTTTACCTTTCTCTCACTTCTCTGATTTCAGTGGGGCAGAGATGCTCTGGTACTGCTGTTTACTTTGAAGCCAGCCGAATATTTACTGCTGTTGTTCATAATTTTCGCAGTTAAGCCTGTAGCAGAGCAATTGAAAAACAACAATAGTATGTTTCTAATCACCAGTGGCATTGTCTGAATGTCAAGTTCAAAACAGCACTTTACCCACGCCCCCCCAGCTGATAATTTACAATTGATTCATGAACGCCTGAAAGAACCAGTAGAAAAGAGCAAGAGTCCAGGAGCACCTTAAAGACTAACACAATTTGTGGCAGGGGAGGAGCTTTCCTGAGTCACTGCTCACTTCTTCAAATAACCAGTCAGCCATGGGCGAGAACAGGAGTTAATTGCTTGAACATGAAAGAGAAGGAAGAAATTAAACTTTAAGGCGACAGTAGCCCTGGAAATTGTTTCAAAGGGTAGCCAGGTTGGTCTGCAGTGGAACAGGTCAATTTGAGTCCAGTAGCACTTTAAAAAGGTAAAGGATCCCTTGCTCGAAAGCCAGTCGAGTCCGACTCTAGGGTTGCGGTGCTCATCTCCGTTTCAAAGCTGAAGAGCCAGCGCTGTCCGAAGACTTCTCCAAGGTCATGTGCCCGGCATGACTAAACACCAAGGTGCACGGATCGCTGTTACCTTCCCACCGAACTGGTACCTATTTATCTACTTGCAATTTCTTGCTTTCGAACTGCTAGGTTGGCAGGAGTAGCACTTTAGAGACCCATAAGAGTTGGTCTCTGAGGTTCTACTGGACTCAAATCTAACGGTAGCCTTGGGAAGGCTCACAAGCACTTTGGTTGTCCGCACACGATCGACAGGCTATGCAATTAGGTATATAAACATTTTAAAATCATCACACAATAGGCACAAGATGGAGAAATAACACAGATGATACTGGAATGAAGAAGGAGGACTGGGTTTGTTGTAAAAATTGAATGTCAATCACAAGAATTCCAGACTAAATGGAAGGAGGAAGAGGAGGAGGAGGAGGAGGAATTGTGTTTATACCCTGCCCTCAGGGGTCATTTCATAGAAAAAGAGCTAGGGGAACTCATTAGCATAACTAATTAGCATATGCCACACCCCCTGACATCAGGGGCCCGGCCGTGGACCTGCAAGGCCAGCGGGAGTGTGAGGAAGCCCTGCCAAGACCCTCCCTGGCCCCAGGCAGGCAGGGGTGGGGAGAGGCGGGAAGGAAGCAACTTACCCTCCCTCTTCTCCTGCCTCCTCCTGGCTGAATGAGGGCTGGAAGCGGGGCGGCCAGAAGCAGGAGGCGGGGCTTCATCATGTGCCCCGCCCCCCTGCACCTCACCCGGAGGAACTGCGTTCCCCCCCGAAATGACCTCTGCCTACCCTTCACTCCCCGAAGGAGTCTCAGAGCGGCTTACAATCTCCTTTCCCTTCCCCACCCCACAACAGACACCCTGTGAGGTAGGTGGGGCTGAGAGAGCTCTCTTGACAGCTGCCCTTGAGAGAACAGCTCTAAGAGAACTTGTAACGGACCCAAGGTCCCACCAGCAGCTGCATGTGGAGAAGTGGGGAATCAAACCCGGTTCTCCCAGATTAGAGTCCGTGCTCCTAACCACTACACCAAACTGGCTCTCATTTTTTATCCCACCCTCCAGATCAGCATGGCCTACACAAGTCTTCCTCACTGTATCTTCACAACAATTTTACGAGGTAGGCACGCTAACTGTCTTTGGGCCAAGGACCGTTTTGACGCCATAGATTTCTCACCACTTTCTAACCACCATCGATGTTTGGAGTCTTTGCCCTTCCCAGCCTGTGAACCCTCGAAAGGAAGACTGGGATCTCCAGGGCTACAGGGGGAAAGGGAGGCACATTCAGTTTGGGAATAGAGAAGAGTTTAATGAACTAGACGGCCCAGACTAGCCCAGTCTCATTAGACCTCAGAAGCTAAGCAGCATTGGCCCTGGTTATTAGTTGGATGGGAGACCAAAGGAAGTCCGGGGTTGCTACGCAGAGGCAGGCCGTGGCAAACCACCTCTGACTGTCTCTTGACTTGAAAACCATACTGGGTTGCCATCAGTTGGCTACATCTTGATGGCACTTTGCGCGTGCACACACACACACAAAAGATTTAACCTGCCTTTCTCACTTCTGGGAGCATCTATCCAAGGGGCGTTTTAGGACCCAAAAGACAAGACAGGAGATGCATCCAGCCCTAGGAATTCCAGTACCGCACACCTTTTGGAACCTCCGTTTGTGAACTGCCCCACATGTCGCAGCTCTGAATTTAGATTAACTCATAAATGAATAGCAGTCACGCTCCTCATTCTCTGAGATCCCACCATCATAGCCATGTGAATGATGACCGGTGCTGCTGGGAAATGCCGTCAAGTCGCAGCCGATTCCTGGTGACCCCGCAGGGTTTCCAAGACAAGAGACGTTCAGAAGTGGTTTGCCACGGCCTGCCTCTGTGCAGTGACGACTCTGGAGCTCCCTGTTGGTCTCCCATCCAAATAATAACCAGGCCTGATCCTGCTTAGCTTCCAAGATCCAGTCAGACCAGGCTCGTTTGGGCCATCCAGATCAGAACATTATCACTATTATGAAAGTCACACCCAACCGGATGACACCCAGAACAGGGCCACCCTAAGCAGAGTTGAGACCGTTCTAGATCCATTGAACCAGCCAGGGTGTGTGGGTGTGTGTGGGAGGGTGTGTCACAATGTTTAGGAGGGTGCTTGGAGGGATCGAGAGCCCGACGTTTTAAGGATGGCCGGTATTGGGCCAGAGATCGTCTTCTGAAATATCAAAGTTCCCGGCCTGTCTACAAATCCACTTTTGATTTCGGGTGCTGCTGGTGTTCTCGTGACCTGATACAGAGCAATCCAGGAATCTTCTTTCCAACATCCTCTTCTTCTCCACATTGGTGCCAGTTTAAACCAATAGAGGGCATTTCAAGGGAGACCAGGGTGGGGTCATATCAGAGGGCTCACTCCCCCACCCCATACACACTATTGTTCAAACCTCAACATTCATAAGAACATAAGAACACTGCTGGATCAGACCAGTGGTCCATCTAGTCCAGCCTCCTGTCTTACACAGGGGCCAACCAGGTCCTCTGGAGGGCCAACAAGAAGAAGAAGAAGAAGAAGAGGGAGAGGAAGAGGAAGAGGAAGAGAAGGAGGAGGAGGAGGAGGAAGAGGAGGAGGAGGAGATGGGATTTATACCCCACCATTCACTATCCGAAGGAGTCTCAGAGCGGCTTACAAACTCCTTTCCCTTCCCCTCCCCACAACAGACACCCTGTGAGGGAGGTGGGGCTGAGCGAGCTCTGACAGAAACTGCTCTTTTTCAAGGACAGCTCTTATCAGAACTATGGCTTGCCCAAGGTCATCCAGCAGGTGCAAGTGGAGGAGTGGGGTATCAAACCCGGTTCTCCCAGATTAGAGTCCATGCACTTAACCACTACACCAAACAGGGCATAGAAGGCTGACACCATAAGACCCATCAGAGATGGAGGTCCTGCATTCTACAAACCAACATCTCCTGACTATCTCTGGCCCTAGGGATGTCTGACTTCCCTCAACTAGGGCCAGGAACAAGCCACCTTATGAGATCAAGGACCTGTTAGAGTTCTGCGGGGCCTGCAAGATGGAGCTCTTCCAACAGGCCTTTAGTTGAGGCAGCAGCCATTCACTTTGATCTGGCCTCCCCTCCAGTGACCGCAGATCTATGAAGCCAGACTGGGACCACAATGTTTTTATGTTGTTTTAGTATGTGATGATTTTATTGATTTTACAGATTTTAAATGTAAATCTGAATAAATTGTAGACCTATATGTTGGAACCCGCCCTAAGCCTACAATGTGGGGAGGGTGGGATATAAGCCTAATAAAATAAATAAATAAGAAGAGCCCTGCTGGATCAGACCAGCGGTCCATCTAGTCCAGCCTCCTGTCTCGCACAGGGGCCAGCCAGTTCCTCTGGGGGGCCAACAACAGGGCACAGAGACCGAGGCCTTCCCCTGATAAGAACGTAAGAAGAGCCCTGCTGGATCAGACCAATAGTCCATCTAGTCCAGCATCCTGTCTCACACAGGGGCCAACCATTTCATCTGGAGGGCCAACAACAGGGCATAGAGGCTGAAGCTTTTCCCTGATAAGAACACCAGAAGAGCCCTGCTGGATCAGACCAGTGAGGGTCCATCTAGTCCAGCATCCTCTCTCACACAGTGGCCAACCAGTTCCTCTGGAGGGCCAGCAAAAGGGCACAGAGGCTAAGGCCTTCCCCTGATAAGAACATAAGAAGAGCCCTGCTGGATCAGACCAATAGTCCATCTAGTCCAGCATCCTGTCTCACACAGTGGCCAACCAGTTCCTCTGGGGGACCAACAACAGGGCAGAGAGACTGAGGCCTTCATAAGAACTCAAGGAGAGCCCTGCTGGATCAGGCCAATAGTCCTTCCCTGATGTTTCTTCCTGAGCACCCATCTGAAGAAGTGCGCAGTGATTCACGAAAGCTCCTCCCCTGACATAAGTTTTGTTGGTCTTTAAGGCGCTGCTGGACTCTTGTGCTTTTCTGCTGCTACAGACAGACGAACAGGGCTACCCATCTGGATCTGCCCATTGCACGTATGTTTCCCCTAAGGGAGCAAACAAAGGGGATTCATTTGGGAAAATGGCTTGGGGGGGGGTCATAGGTCCCCCCCCCAACGGTGACCCATCGGAATCTCCCCAAAGAAACCCTCTGGGAAGGACCAGGTGGATTTTTTTTTACAAAAGTCTTCCTTCCTCCCCTCCCCTCCCCTTTCTCGCGTACATGTGAATCACATCAGTGGGGTTTCCTGAGATTGCCCTATAAATACCTCTAATGGTGGGGCAACTCGTTCACAGTCGTCACTTGGAGGCTCCCCGTGCCTACCTCGCTGGCCTTCCCGGTAGCTGCTGCAGCCCAGACGAGCCAAGCCCGGCCCAGCTTTCCGAGAGGGGAGGAGCGACGCGCATCCAAAGGAGGCACCCGGCGGCGCTATGAGCTCAGTACGAAGTAAGTCGCACTCAGCTTCTTCTCTTCGGGTTCTTTCCTTCCAGCTGCAGAACCGCTGCCTGGTCAGAGCGAGGCGCGCCGGAGCCAGTAAGTCGCTGCGCTGGGTCGCTGCTGCGGAGGACTTCCTTTTGCTCGCTTGCACGCGGGGTTTCTGTTTGGGATTGCCTTTCTTTTTACTGCGTGTAACTTTTAGAGAGGGGTGTGACCTTTCCTCTCTCTATTGAAAGACCGTCTCGTAGGCTATTTGTTTTTTGAATTGATTTCGGAGAGCTTTGATTCGTAGTAGTAGGGAGAGCTTTCAGTTATGCTGGCTTATACATTACGCAGAAAATGTACATAGTGTAACTGAAAGCTCTCCTTAGTTAACTATGTATATACATTATCTATGTACATAAATAACATATACACATAGTTAACTGTGGAGAGTTCTCAGTTATACTAGCTGAGTGGAGTCAGAACAAAGTTTGAGTCAGTGAAAAGGTAGCCTTATTTCTATGTTTGGTAATTAAGGATTGATTACACAATGCATAGTTGCGTATGATTGACTTATTTCTCCTTGTCTGTTTCTGTTTCTTCCTGTAACCTGACATATGCCAATAATGGTCTGTGTATGTAATGTAAGTTTGAATCCAGTGGCATCTTTTAAGACAGCAAAGTTTTTTTTTCTGGGCATAAGTTCTTGTGTGTGTGCACACTTCTTCAGATACCTGCACACAAAAGCATATACCCAGAATTAAACTTTATTTGTCTTAAAGGTGCCCCTGGATGCAAACTTTGTTTTGTTGCTTCAGACCAACATGGCTACCCCACCTGAGGGAATTCAGTAGATAAATGTTGTGGAACCAGGTGCTTTTAAAATTTTGTCTGAGCCCCTTGGTTTTAAACTTTGGGGTAGCTTCTCTTATTATCCTTACCTATCTACCAGTATAATGGTGTGGGAATGGGAAACTGGGCTGCTTCCCCCCTCAAGCTTATGGAATAAAGAAAGATTCAGGTGGGGTAGCTGTGTTGGTTTGAAGCAACAGAACAAGGTTTGAGTCCAGGGGCACCTCTAAGACCAAAAAAGTTTAATTTCTGCATATAAGCTTTCATGTGCAAGCACACTTCTTCACATGAAGGCTTATACCTAGGATTAAATTTTGTCAGAATAAAGAAAGTGTTAAAACTGGCTCCTTCCTCCTTCTCCTAAGAAGGTCAAACCTGCAACTTTAAATCTACAACAATCCTTTGAGGTTGGCTAGGTACAGAGAGAAGCTTACTCAGAAGTGAAGAAAACAATTTAAAGAAATTGGTAACCTTCGGAACATTCTCTGGTTAGATTGAAAGAGGTCTCCCGATTCTTGTAATTCCTGCCAGCTTTTAAAAAAATTGTCTTGTGCTTTATAATTTTACCCCCTACGCAGATGTGTGAGATGGGTCAGGCTTAAAGTAAGTGGGTGTTTATGGCCCCCCATCTATCCAGGCTGGGGTAGCTTCCAGTGGAGGAGTCTGCCTGTAGTGGTTCTGTATGATTTACTGCTCTGTCTTTGCTTCTTGCCATCCATCTTCCATTGAGCATGGGAACTCTGTATTGGGAATGACTAGAGCATTTGGTCACTCCTGATGCAGAGAGATGTGAAAGCTACCCTTCCTCGGAAGAGGCTTTTGTTCTAGTACATGAAACGCTGCTCTGGCTAGCCTCACTCCTATTAGAAATGCCTGGAGCCATCTGTTATAACCGCTGAAAGGACACTGCTCTAGGTTTCATTGGTCTAATACAGGTTTTTTACAGTGCCTTTGCTGTCCAAAACCACGGTAAAGGGATGGTCTAATTCCTGGTCATAAAGCACACCCCCCTGGATTCCCGCCTTTAATATCTTTAATCTCCTGCCTATAGAAATTGTTTCTCTTTAGAAATGGAAGGATGACTTTCTTTCAAAAGAGCTTTCATGAATGGCACAGACTGGTTAAAGGTTTGCTGCATTAGATGCCACTTAATAAATCTCATTCGGGAAGTTCCTTCTTTTGGAGGCAATTTACTAAACTTTCAAGTCATGGCCTCCCATGAGGCTGTTGTAGAAAGAGGTTGAAGAAGACTGTCACAGGCTGAAGTAGCTCTCTCCGGCCTGATCTGATGGGAGGGAACCAGCAGTGGATTTGGGGTGCCATTAAAGGTTCCAGACGGGGAGACTCAGCTGGGAACTTCTGCACAAGCCCCACCAAGGGAACCTGCGGTGATGTTCCTGTTCCCTTGTGCAAGAGAACTTCCAGTGAGTTCTGCTTTGGCTGTCTTTAGCCTACTCCAGGGGTCCCCAACTGGGTGCCTTTGGCACCTTTAATGGGCCTCCCAAGTGCTAGTAGAAAGTGGGTGGGGATTGGCTGTGCCGATTAAAAGGCATCCTATTAAACAGACCTTTTGCCTGAAAGGTTGAAGAGGGACTATTAGGATTATATGCAGGGGTCATTTCCTGCAGGAGTGCACAGGAGCGGAGCTCCGGCAGTAAGGAGCCCAGGGGGTGGGCACATGCAACCCCTGCTCCCAGCAGCCCTCAGTCGGGCCAGGAGGAGCAAGAAGCAGCCAGGTAAGCTGCAGAGCCCACCCGCCCGCCTTCAGGTACAAGGTCTCCCTCCTCTGTGAGGGCAGATCTGTGCATTCCCCCCCCCCCCAATAGCTAGCAATCCAAAATAGTCCAGTGGAGCCTCAGCGGTGGGTGTTGCTTTTTGACACACATCCGGTGATGTCAGGGTGTGTGACATATGCTAATAAGTTTTGCTAATGAGCTCCTGCACCTCTTTTTCTACGAAATGACCCGATTATATGTAGCCTTGCTCCCTGATATTGTTTCCACCACAGTGTGTCAAAGTTCCCAAGGCACCTACAGGCACAAAAGGGTTGGGAACCCGTGGCCTACTCCGATAGAAGCTGATGTCTGTGCCTGCCTTTCTCTCCAGGTATTTTTTCTCTACTCACAATTGCGTTGTCGTGGACAATGAGTGCTTCCGCCCCCTTGCCGGAGTCTTCCGGAGATCCAGAACTGCTCCAGTTTGTCCAGAAGAACCGGGAGTTTGTCTTGAGGATAAAACAGGATGTCTCCAGGGTCAGAAAGCTCATGGTGAGTTGGCAAGTGAAGGGTAAATATTGCAGAAGGGACTCCCAAAGAAATTATGGTTTTATTGGTTTTATGAATGGGCTATGCCCCTTGTAAGCCGCCCTGAGCCCGCTCGCGGGGTAGGGCGGGGTAAAAATACTTATAAATAAATAAATAAATAATAAATAAATATGGATGTGATTTGCAAAAGGAGCATCTAAGTCTGCGGCTGTATGCATATTTGGGAATAAGCTCACTGGGATGGATGTGTAACAATATATAGGGTCAGGCTGTATATCAGGTTGGATCCAATCACAAGTCTTTAAAGTGCCCCTGGGCTTCTGTATTGTCTGCCACAGACTAACCTGGCTCTGTCCCTGGAATGAAACATCTTAAAACAATTGCTGTAGATCCCAAAAGGCAGATAAAGGCATCTCCCCAAGATTTCTAGTCTTGGTTTGAGCTTGCGACATCCTGCCTGCATCCATACCTGCCAAATTTAGCCTGCAACTGCTTCTCTCCCAATAATAATAGCGTAATTGCACTTTGTAAAGTGCAATGGAAACAAGTGTGCAGTATTGGATTATGTGCCTTGGCAAGTTCAGAACTACCCAGAGGGTAATTATTCCCAACAGGCTGAGTTATCAGATAAACAAAATAGTTGGCAAGATGTTTTTAATGGGTTTTTTTACTGTTTCCTGTGAAATTACAGACTGTCCCTCCATGGAATTTAACCCCCATATTGAGGAGTGCTTCCTCTCCTGCTCTAAGCACTGTGAATTTGGTCCCGTTTGTGTCACTCACAGGCACCCAGCTCTCCCTTTCCAGCCCACCCAGAAGAAAAGGGGAGAGGAGTGACTTCTCTCTGGCTGCTTCTTGGAGACAAGTTTTGAGTTGACTTGACAAAGGGAGAGATGAGTGTTTATTCCAGTTTCAGTGAAATTTGGATAGTACCACAGGATTCACACTGGATTTCAGTGGATGCCAAGACTCATTTGCACCCTTTAATAAAAACCAGGTTTTCTGGTTGAGATCCTGTGCATTGATCTATGGGTGGCAATGGGGAAGGAAGATGCTCTCGCTCACCTACAAATGAGTGGGGATGAATTCCGTGCTCAAAAGGAACTCTGTGCCAGGGCTATCCAAATTCCGCACCAAGAGAAGAAGACTCCTGCAGATATTTGCTGGCCATGAAGCTGGGTAAAGAGCTACAGGTGGTTGTGAACACTGTCCCTCCCTACACTATAAATCACGGCAGTATCCCCCCTCCTGGCTTATGAATGTATGAGCAATGCAGTGTATTAAAAGGTTAACTTCCAGTCATAAGGACTAGAAACGTTTTAGAGAAGATGAGATTTTTGGAACTGAATTCTGCTCCCATGACTGTTTTATGTTTCTTCCTGTGCCCCTAAGTCTTTGTCCTATAGCTCTAGAAATCTTATACTGGTACATGCCCAACGTTCCACAGTAGGAAATCAATCACTTGTCTGAGTGTAGCTCACTCCTCCGGGTGAGGTGGCCATAACAACTCTATTGTCAACAACAGGACAAGTCTGCATTGGTGTGGGTGGATAGGAACTTTGTCTGGTCTAGAATAGTCCTTGTTTCAATGAGGACAGGCTTGCTTCTTGGCAGGGAGCAAGTTCAGGTAACAGAAAAAGCCAGTGTGTTGCTTGATCAGCAGGTGGGGGAGACTTGGAGGCCCAGCACACAGGGAAGAGCCATTGCAAATCCTTCCTCTGTAACACCAGACCTTGTTCGAGTCTTGTAAAATGCATTAGGTCATCAGGAAGTTAATGCGCTGCTGGATGCAATCTTCTAGGATATGACCCAAAAGCCAGTGGCAAAGGGGTGTTGGCTAAATGAGTAAGGTGACAGAGTTGCGTTAGTCTGTGGAATCAGTTTGTGCAGGTCTGTTGCATGAATCACGCAGCTGATGGAGTTACAGGCCCAGCACGCTTCTTCTGCACAGCCAGGGGGGAGGCCAGAAGGTGTACAATGGACCAGGAAGTGAAAATGACCCTGTGATAAGCCCAACTGAGCAGACCCTGCATTGCTAAAAGCCAGAACTGAACTCAGTAGCACCAACAACAGGCATCGACTCCACCCTCAAATCTCCAGGAATTGCCAACCTGGAACTGGCAACCCTAAGTTGGGCCCCAGTGGCCCCAGAGGGGCTGGCAATGTTGCTAAGGCTTGGCTCTGCTTGCTCTTGATCCCTGGTGCCCCTCCCGGGCAAAATGGCCCATCAAGAAATTTCCCTCTAAGTTAAAAGGCCAATCTTCCTTTTAACTTGCTGAGCAGTCAGGTTAGACAGATAAAAGGTAGTAGTTCACCCAAAGAGTGATTAACACGTGGAACTCACTGCCACAGGAGGTGGCGGCGGCTACAAGCATGGATGGCTTCAAGAGGGAATTAGGCAAGCATATGGAGCAGAGGTCCATCAGTGGCTATTAGCCACAAGGTATAGACAAGTAAGGAGCTGTGGTGGCTCAAGTGGTTAAGACACTGAACTGCAGGCTGTGGATGGTCGGTAGTTTAGCAGTTCGAGACCTGAGTGTGCCGAATGACGAGTGAGCTCCCGTCTCTAGTTCCAGCTCCTGCCAACCTAGCAGTTCAAAAGCAAGAAATTGCAAGTAGATAAATAGGTACCACTTCGGTGGGAAGGTAACAGCATTCCGTGCGCCTCGGTGTTTAGTCATGCCGGCCACATGACCACGGAAACGTCTTCAGACAGCGCTGGCTCTTCAGCTTTGAAACGGAGATGAGCACTGCAACCCTAGAGTCGGACTTGACTGGCTTTCGAGCAAGGGAACCTTTACCTTTCCTGTAGATAGGAACTCTCAGGCTGGGGCAAGGGATGCTCTGTATTCTTGGTGCTTGGGGGGGGGACGACAGTGGGAGGGCTCCTAGTGTCCTGGCCCCACTGCTGGACCTCCTGATGGCACCTGGTATTTTTGGCCACTGTGTGACAGAGTGTTGGACTAGATGGCCATTGGCCTGATCCAACATTGGCTTCTCTTATGTTCTTATGCCTGGGTGTGATATTCAAATGCGTTGCGTATCCCTGCCAAAAAAAATCTCTCTCCTAATCCTGTCTTCTCCACTTGCAAACCCTCAGCAGAAAGAGTTTAAAATCCACAGCGACGACGAGCTGATGTTGATGCGGGAGATGCTGGACATCTCGCAAATGGATCTCTCCCTCTGCCGCACTGACCCCTGTGACCTGGTGAGTGACAGTCAACTATTCCTAGCTCCACGCTGTATTTTTTTGCAGACCTGTTTAGTGGGTGGTCATATGCATGGCAGGAGAGGGATGAGCAATGGAAATAACTCTTTTTCTGGCTTCAGGGGAGTTATCTGAGTCAGGCAATGTGAAGAATGTGCGTTTCCCAACAGCTCAGTCACAGCAAGCAAAAGGAGGATGTCATTATTTAAGCCAAAACTCTTGAGAAATATCAGTCAGTTTTCCCCCCAAGAGCTAGTTGCCAAAAATAAATAGGTGGGGAAAAGTGAAATGAGTTTAGTAACCTGAACCACAGAGAAGTAATTGTACTAGCTTCACAATCCTGACTTGGCACTTCTGGGGATTAGGCGATGGGTTAACAAGGTAAGGGGGTGGTGAGTCCTCCATGGTTCCATACTAGAAGGGAGTAGGGATCCAGATCTCTTCTGGCTTGAGTGTGTAGGGGGGGGGGCCCTGTCTAGGCCATTGTCATAGCCCTGTGAAACTCCTGAGGCTACATTGAACTGTCACTCCACTAGGGACAGAACAAAGTTTGAGTCCAGGGGCACCTTTAAGACCAACAAAGTTGAATTCTGGGTATAGGCTTTTGTGTGCATACATACTTCTTCACATGAAGACTCATACCCAGAATAAAACCTTGTTGGTCTTAAAGGTGTCACTGGACTCAAACTTTGTTCTGTTTCTTCAGACCCAGCATGGCTGCCCGTTTGAATCTAAAACTGGCCATCTTGTTATCTAATACATTTGCTTGGTTAAGTTGCTAAACTATGTGGGTGGTAGGTGATATCTCATGAGCAGTCTCTCCACCACCCCCGTCCCCGAAAGACTAAAAAAAACAAAATATTGTGCGTGTTTAAGAAAAAACAGAGAATCTTCAACTGAAACCATGAGGTTACTTTTGAAGAGGAGATTGGATTTATACCTGAAGGAGTCTCAGAGCGGCTTACAATCTCCTTTCCCTCCCCCTCCCCACAACAGACACCCTGTGAGGTAGGTGGGGCTGAGAGAGTTCTTTCGAGAACTGCTCTGTAGAGAACAGCTCTGAAAGAACTTGTGACTGGCCCAAGGTCATATCAGTAGCTGCATGTGGAGGAGTGGAGAATCAAAGAGCTCTTTTGAGAACTGCAGGGTACAATGCCATAGAGTCCACCCTCCAAAGCCGCCATTTTAATTTTAATCTGCTTTTAATGTTTTATTGATATATTTTAAACTTTTGGGATATTGTAAAGGTGTACTTCTTTTTCTGTACAGCTGGTCTAAGGACCGTAACAATAAACTGAACTGGACAGCAGCCATTTTCTCCAGAGGGAACCGATCTTGGTCATCTGGAGATCAACTGTAGTAACAGGAGATCTCCAGGGACCACCTGGAGGCTGGCAACCACAGACACCAGTCCCCACCTTTGTTGCTATTTTTAAGTATCTCCGAGTCTTTAATGCCCTCTCCTTCTCCCCATCTTTCAGGCTGGCTGTTTCAACCAGATAAGGACAGGCCTTCAGACTTACCATGGCTACTTTTCCCGCATAAAGGAGCTCCTGCCGAATTTCGCTGGCCACGTGGATGGTCTCCAGGTGGACGTGTCAAACCTGTCCTCCAACCTCCAACAGCAGGTAAGAAGAAGCTGGCTGCTCAGACCTTCCTCTGAGGGTTAAAGTCCTTCCGAGGCCACTTCATGCTTGTACCAAGTTATGCAAAAGCCCTCAGACTTCTGTGTGGCAGATCATGTACGTGAAGCGATACTGCAACTGATCTTCCAGCTGGGAAACAATCAGCCCTTCTCACACGGCAGCCACTGTGGCATATGTGGAGAGGCAGTGTGAGGCAGTGGTTAGGGTGTCTTGACTAGGAGCTCGGAAACCTGGGTTCAGATCTCCACTCCGACAAGCAACTGGTCGGGTACCTCAGCCTATCCTACTTTGCAAGGGGGCAAGGTTAAAACGGAAGGGGGAGAATGATGATGTAAGCCACTCTGAGTGTCCTTTGGGGGGGGAGTGGGGGGCAGGGCTATTTTTGGGCAGGAGCGCACAGGAACGGAGTTCCGGCTGGCTTCAGAGTTGGCCACGCCCACTACAGCCACTACCTCTGAGTGCGTGGCTACAGAGGGAAGGCCTGGAGAGCAAACCCTCCCCCCCGCGGTGACTCCGAGGCAGGTGGGCCGGGGGGGGGGCCTGGAAGAATTGGGGAGGCATTTAAATGCCTCCCCGTGTTCCCCAGCCTGTCCGAGGGCTGGCTTGCCCGGGCGCCCCACAGCTGTGGGACACCCGGGCAAGCCAGGGGAAGGCATGAAGGTATGGCCTAATATGCTAATGTGTTTGTGCTGTTGGGTGTGGCTGATCATGCTAATGAGTTCCCGCTGGGCTTTTTCTGCAAAAAAAGCCCTGGTGGGGGGTATTGAGAGTTTCTTCAGAAGGCCTGAGATTGAGAGAGCTAGACAAACTAGCAATCGGGTTAAGAGAGATTAAGTAAAAAACTTGATTTTCAAGGTCACTTGCTTGACTGCTGTGGCACTCACAACTGTTCAGGCCTCAGTCCCTAACGGCTTTCGCTTATCTTCCTTCAGATGCAAGAAAACGGGCTGACAGTGGTTGCCTACCCTCAGACGGAAAGCCAGGCCAACCCTTCCTTCCTGGAATCTGAAAAGGAAGCTGGAAGCTACCTTGTTCTCAGAAACTTCGAGAGATTCCTCGAGATGACCTTCCGAGCCCTGCGGCACTGCAGTTCATAAGTGCGGGAGATATGGAGATCTCGGGAAGAAGATCAGAAATCCCTTTGCAGGGTGCCTGGGGCGCTTCTTCTGTGAAGATGGACAGCGAATTGCTTTTTGAGATACAGAATTTTTAGGGTTTTTAAAATTGTGTTGCCATTTTTCACCAACAGAAGAGGTAATTTCTGCTACCTAGCTAACACAGTTTTTTACAATACTTAACCAAAAGTCATAACAAGTATCAGGTGAGGTTCCAAGCGCTTCACAAAATTTTAACAGATATTTTTAATACACAGAATTAAGTTCCCCATTTTTTTGGAATCCCTAAACTGCTTTTTCCAAGTGACTAGCACTCAAGAGTTTTGGGCAAACTGGTTTGATTGTGGAATGCTGACGGAGAAGTCCTGAGCTACCGTTCCATCAGTCAGGCAACCAAGATCTAACCAACGGAGACTGGCTCATCTCCAGCTTCATAACTTCTACATAATTGAAATGTCAAGAACTTGTGTAGGGACTTCTCTGAAGACTTCTCTTCCCACAACAAACTTAAAGGAATTATTCTTAATGCTTGGTTCTTAGTTTTATTTATTGGACTTTTATTTATTAATATTTAAAATATTTTTATTGCAATTTAATTTTATTACCCTTTTAATCAACTAACTGTTTAGGATATTTATCATGTATTTAATATTTATGTGCATCAGACAGATATGACTATGTGGTCAAGGAGGCTATTAAGAATTATAGGCTATCGAGTCTTGGGTGTGCAGACTTGCAATGGTCATGGCCTTGCTGTGGCGCATGTTGAGACAAACAATGTTATCTGCTGTTTAATATTTAAACATTGAGTACCAGCTATTGGTAGCTGGACGAAACTGGGAGAGCTTCTAGTTCCTCCGCTAGTGGGTGATCTTTTTTTTGGGGGGGGGGCTTGTCAAATATTTCTCATCTGTAAAGTAATAACATGGTCCATAAGTAAAGCAGCTTTTTAAATGCATGTTGTAAAAAAGAGTCATATAAGAACTAATTACTGCTATCATTGCCACATACTGGCAGTTGTTAATTTACAGATACTATGAGCAGTAGAGGAACCTTGGTATCTGCCTCTCAGATGTTGACATACTTAGGTAGCATCCACTAATTCCTAGATGCAATGTGATTATTCAGTTCTACAATGCAGATGTTTTAACTTAACTGTTAATTTATATATTAATATAAACATGATGTGTATTCACAAACTGTTCTCCCCTTCAAGTTTGCATGATATTCTGTTAGCTGCCGATTCTCTTCCACCCTGGCCTATGCAAGAGAACCACTGGCTGTACTGCTTTAGCTTGTGTTATTTCATGTCTGTACTTTGAGCCTTCTGAAATAATCTGGACTCTTGCTCCAAGAACCTCTGCTGTGCTAAAGGATTTCATAATTGTTTGCAACAGTTAACATTTCTCATATTTGTTTTTTCTAATTGAACATGCTTCCAACTTTTATATCAATTTTTATTAAAGTCTTTGGGAAAGTTGAAATAAAATTTTTAATGAACGGAATCAGATGTGTTGTGCCTCTTTGTGAGGTGGGCTGATAAAACTTAAAGTGGGAGTGAGGAAACCAAACAGAATGGAGTTACAGGTGGCGTAACAGGAGCTGGGAAGACCAAAGCTGACCGTGGCCACAAATTTAGACAACCCTGTGTTCTACCCACATAGGAGTGGGCTGGAACAATAAAATGGTCCTGCTGGAAGCTGAGCCCCATAGCCCTTGCAATGCTGGCAGGGGCTACTTGGCTTAGACCAGGAATGTGGCAAACCTACACCCATTACTCCAGGGGTCCCCAACCTTTTTAAGCCCATGGGCGCCTTTGGAACTCTGACACAGTGGGGGGGGGGCAAAGTCACAAAATGGCTGCCACAGGAGGCAGTGCCAGCCACAAAATCACTGCCACAGCTTACCTTCAGTCACACAGTGAAGATCCTTGTGCTATGGTGGTAGCTACCGCTAAAGCAACATCTGCACAAGTCCATCTAGTCCAGCATCCTGTCTCACACAGGGGCCAACCAGTTCCTCTGGAGGGCCAACAACTGGGCACAGAGGCCGAGGCCTTCATAAGAACATCAGAAGAGGCCTGCTGGACCAGACCATCTAGTCCAAAATTCTGTCTTACACGGCGGTCAACGGATTCTCATGGAGAGCAAACAATGGGACAGAGAGGCCAAGGCCTTCCCCTGATGTTGCCTCCTGGCTCTGGGTTTCAGAGGCTTAGTGCCTCTGAATGTGGAGGTTCCCCTCAGTCACCATAGCTGGCAGCCATTGATAGACTTGTCCTCTAGGAATCTATCCAATCCTCGTTTAAACCTGTTTATTTCTGTTACTATCACTACATCCTCTGGCAGCAAATTCCACATTTTAGCCACTCTCTGTGTAAAGTAGTATTTCCTTTTGTCCATCCTGGACCTACTACTGCCCATCAGCTTCATTGGATGCCCTCAACTTCTAGTATTTGGGGAGAGATAAAAAGTTATCTTTGTCAACTCTCTCTACCCCATGCATAATTTTATAAACCTCTATCGTGTCCCCCCCTTAGCCGTCTCTTAACTGAAAAGTCCCAGTCTCTTCAGTCTTTCTTCACAGGGAAGGTGCTCCAAACCCCTTATCATCTCTGTTGCCTTCCTCTGTACTTTTTCCAGCTCTGCAATGTCCTTTTTGAGATACGGTGACCAGAACTGTACAGAGTATTCCAATGAGACCGCACCATAGATCCTTACAGGGGCATTACAATACTGGCTGCTTTATTCTCAATCCCTTTTCTATTAATCCCTAACACAGAGTTTGCTTGTTTCATTGCTGCGGCACACTGGGTTGACTCTTTCATTGAGCTATCCACTACAACCCCAGGATCTTTTCCCCTCTCAGTCTCAGTGAGTTCAGACCCCAGGAGCCTATACTTGAAGTGGGGATTTGTTGTCCCAATGTGCATCACTTTACATGGTGTGGCGGAACGGGCCCGCGTCAGCTGGCAGACCCCGCTCTGCCCACCCCTCCTTTGCCTGGCCTGGCATCTGAAGGGGCAGTTTTTCACCACTGCCTCCGGGTATTGCTGCCACCACTGTCCCTGTCTTGGGCTCTGGTTAGGCGGGACAGCCTCCTAACCTCCCTCTGCCGTTGCTAGGAACCCACCTCGGGGCTTCCTGGTAATCTTCGGGGCTCCCCTGGAGAGTTGGCACCTGACCGTTTTGCCCTTATTCTCCTCCTCAGGGAGTCCCCAACCCACTCTTAGCGTGTCCAAGCGGCTGGGGGAACTATGTGGTACAGAGGGACTTCTCAGGGTCAACAGTAAAAGAATTTATTTTGAAAACACTTAACTATATACAGGCATATTAACAGTGAACTGAAGAATCAAAATAAAGGTGGATAATAAATCTCTCCCTCTCTCCCTTCACTACACATACCCTGTCTAGATGGTCTGCAGGGCAGGCACATGACTTGTTTTCATTGGAGGAGGTTAGATTAGCACAACTCCCAACATGGCCTCTGCCTCCTGCAGTCTCCAGCCGACGGCCTGACTGGCTCCAGACTTCAGGCAGACTGCTCTCCATTCTCCAAGACTGGCTTCCCGCCCAAAAGCTCCACTATATCAAACAGCCCTTCCCGCCCAGGAAGTGGCTCTCCCTCCTGCAGCATTCTGGGGCAGATCTGCCTTGATGGATGGACTTCCTGTCCTCTCTAGGGAGCTGCCCTCTGACTACTGGTTGGAGACAGGAGGGGGGGGAATGAGGAGGAGACTAGGCCAAGGCCTACCTCAGGTTTCATGGTCTCCTCCTATCTGGCCCACACCAACTTAAACATAGGCATAAAATGGTGTTTCTCCACACCTGGCATGGGCGTGTGATCTCTGTGATTGGCTATAAATATGCAGCTTGGTAGGGCCACAAGGCCAGCCTCGGTGATTTGGACTGGACTGGTCTTTTTTCCAGTATTGCACGCCATCATCACTAGATGAAGTCAGACTTCCACATGACCAACAAGGAACCCTCTCAAAGGCCCTTCCCACCCACCCAACAGTTCTTCAGCGCATTTGGGATCAGAGGCAGACCGGGAGGAAAGGCACATTCTCCTGCAAAGTGAGTGCCACCATCTTGTCCACCCCTGTGTACTTCACAAAAAGTGAAGGCTGGCAGTGATGACAGGTCCTTACTGTGTTCCAGCGAAGGGAGGAGCTCCGTGTTATTCCTGGAGCCTTTGCGCACTCTATGATGATGTCACCCGGAGGTGATGTCATCACACAGGGCACGTTGCGAGTGGGACGCTCTAGCATTTGAGGGGGGGAAATCTATGGAGTCTGGGTGACATCACTGTGCTGGGCACATCAGTGTCAATGGGACTGCTCAGGGGCGGGGCTTCCCCCACCCACCAGCTGAATGGCAGCAGATTGGGGCCCCCATCGGGGGGGATGGCAACCCTACCAGTCACCTCACAGAAAGTGAGAGCTGGTGGTGGTTCCCATCCACTTGCACCAGGCCGCCCTTTGTGAGGTGAGTCTTTCCTTGCCTGAGGCCGGGTGGGGTTGCCAGCCTCCCGGTTGGGGACTAGAGGTTTCCCACTATTACAACTGATCTTCAGACAATTGAGATCAGTTCCCCTGGAGAAAATGGCTGCTTTGGAGGGTGGACTCTATGGCATTGTACCCTGATGAGGTTCCTCCCCTTTCTAAACCCCGCCCTCCCAGGCCCCGCCTCTAAAAACTTTGGGTATTTCCCAACCCTTTTCCCAATAGCTTTACTCGCCAGTCCACCGTGGCCATGGCATTGCTGTCTTGCAGCCTGCTGGAAAGAGAATTAAGAACATGGGTTTGCACAGCTCTTCATATAGCAAACCTGTTAAGGCCCATCCCCACAGGCGGAAACTTCTGTGTGTTTACTGCAAAATAAGTCCCATTTGGTTCTAGTGCCTTTAGGATCACTGCTTTCTATCAAAGATGTTCCTGCTCAGTATTTGTGGCATCCTGTTATTTGGGGAGGACTGGTTTTCACTTTAAAATTATACTTTGTGTTCACAAACCGGGTAGTTTCTGCTGCCACCAGGAATTTAAACAAATTCCAAATCTTCTCTCATTAGCTGCTGTTGGTAATGTGACCCAGGGTCTGGGCTTTCAAAGGTCTATGTGGCCCTGAGGAAGGATTGGACTGAATTCTGGGTTAAACGTAAACAAAATAGGATTTATTGATTAAGGAACAAAAAAAAGTTGCTGGTTAACTGTAACTGTTATGGGGAAGAAAAACTGGTAAAAGAAACTGGCAAGGTATCACACACAGACCAATTTCACACAAGAGCTGCGCTGCGGTCGCGCCTCCCTTTGCCCCACTTCTATTGGTCAATTTCCCACTCGAAGCTGCACGGCCGCATTTTGACCTCCGGCTTCACCCGATTTTTCCCGTGGTTTTGTGATTCTCAAAAAACAGGATCATGAAACAGTGCGAAAAATAGGGCGAAGCCACAGGTCAAAATGTGTCTGCGTGGCTTTGAGTGGAAAATTGACCAATAGAAGTGGGGCAAAGGGAGGCGCGACCGTGGTGCAGCCCTTGTGTGAAATCGGTCACAGTCTTTTGATCATAAGATCCCTCTCAGACAGGAATCACTCTTTCACTAGGCAGCCACACCGGCAAAGCTCTTTGTATCACTTCTCTTTTATAACTTTGGAGTCTCACAGACCCTTCTCATATCTCTTCCACACTTAAACTTGTAAAGACATATATTTTGAATTCTTTAAATCTCCACACAGAACTGAGTCATCTCACTCTCTCTCAGACTCACTAACTGACTGAATCACTCCAACTGATTTATCTAACTGACTTTTCATAACTGACTTCAAGACACACGCAGAGATTCATTCCAAACAACTCCTCCCACACTCTGTCATCCACCAATCACACCACATTTGTCTCCCTCAATCACTCTGCTGTCACTGCACTCCAACCGAACATTTAAAGAGACACACACACTCTTAAAACAGGGAATCATTACAGTATTAGGCTAACAACAAACAAAAATACCATGGAGAATAATGAAAATAAGTAGTGTGTGTGTGTAAATGAAAATGCATTAACAATAATAATGTCACAACTTTTCAGCATTCCGAGACAATATCAACATTCAAAGTGCATATTGCATGTAAAAGTCCAAATCCATATAAAAGCAAGCCATAATAGTCAACATGAAATAAAGTTGTTTGTAGAAATGAAGTGCTGGTGTGTGTAATTCTTATCAATAAGATATGAATAGTCCTTTCTTCCTTTAACAATAACGTCGACTTGAAAATCGTTTCGCAAAACACTTATTCAGAAGAGAATACAGTAACATAATATTCACAAATCCAGAGAGTTCAACAAAGTCAGTTTCACCTCAAGCACATCAAGGGCTGATGCTTGAGCAATAGGCTAGAAAAGCTCCTCATTCCACTGGCCTTGCTCAAGAAGACATCCTCAAATCACTCATTTCCTTTTTGCAACCACAATAACCCCACAACATGCTCATTTAACTTCTTTATTCTGCGAAGTAGCAATTAACCTGAAAGGAAAGCAACAGCAATTACTCAGACACAGACCAACCTCCCCAACTTTCATGGCAGCATAGCTGACATACTGCCCTCTCAAGCGGCGAGGGGAATTAAATTTCAGGTTAATTGCTTAGCATTCCTTTCTGTGCTTTTTCTGCTGTGCGCCGAAACACTTATCTATACAGATGTGCAGGAGGATGTTGTAGTGTCTGGGATTTCATTAGGTGCCGTGGGAGAGTGTTCGTTCTCAGCTTCAGCTACCTAACGGTCTCTGAACCTTAGCCCGCGGGCGGGAGGGTGCCTAATTGGCTAGTGCTGTGGGGGGGTGTGTGCATACAAATACCCTATATCCTATTATGTCCATGGGGCCACCACCATTCTTAACAGTGCCTATGTTACAGCATCTATAGCTCTGCAATAAAAGTATAACTGTTCCTGAATGCGTGTACCTCGTTGTTGGCTGTGGGTTCTGACATTGAGGAGGGTGGGGTTTGGGGAGGGGAGGGACCTCAGTGGGATATAATGCCATAACGCAGGCACAGGGGTCATTTCGTAGAAAAAGGAGCTCATTAGCATAACTCATCAGCATAACCTGTTTGCATATGCCACACCCTCTGACATCACCGGAAGTGTGTTAGAAGGCAACACCCACCACTCAGACTCCACTGGACTGTTTTGGATTGCTAGCTATGGGGGGGGGGAACGCACAGATTGGCCCTCACAGAGGAGGGAGAGCTTGTACCTGAAGGCAGGCCGGGGGGGGGCTCTTTAACTTACCTGGCTGCTTCTTGCTCCTCATGGCCCGACTGAGGGCTGCTGGGAGCAGGGGGCGGGGCTTGTTGCATGTGCTCGCCCCTGGGCTCCTTACTGCCGGAGCTCCGCTCCTGTGCGCTCCTGCAGGAAACGACCCCTGCGCAGGCACATAACACAGCCGAGTCTATCTTGTTTGTGTGGGCTGACAAAGAAACGAAGTTACACACAGAGCCTCTTTATCTTTGCAAAACTAATATGAGTAGTTTATTGTCAGGAACTCTATTCTAGATCAGATAGAGTAGAGATAAGATTCTAATCTAGTCTAAGTAGCTAGAATGGATGCAGGAAATGATGTCCTGCCCTCATGGTGCCAAGATGGAGAAGAGAAGCACAGTGTGGAGAGAAGCTGTCAGACTGAAAGGAAGGAAGGTCCCCTGAGACTAGCAATCTACACACCAAAGGGAGAGCATCAGAGCAGTAGACGGGAAGGATGATCAGGGTCCTGGCCTCCCTATCTCTCTGACTCTCTACAGTCCCCCTCTGAAGTCTGAGCCTAAGAGACAGCGCAAAGTCCTTCACTTCCAACACCTCCAAAGCATCCCTTTTCTCCGGGGAACCGATCTCTGTAGTCTGGAGATGAGCTGTCATTCCAGGGGATCCCCAAGTCCCACCTGGAGGCTGGCATCCCTACTTAGTGGGGATTAGAGGGAGTAATGGAGAAGGAGAGGGTGGGCAAAGGCCGGGATGTAACCACCACATGCCAAGGCTGTGTATGTCAGAATGCTACTTGCTGGGAGTTCATAGTGGGGGGTAGCAGTGCCCTTTGTGTGATGTTTGTTGGTTTCTCAAAAACATCTGGTTAGCCACTGTAGAAAATGGAACGCTGAACTAGGTGGATGCAAGGGGCAGAATTTGCCTGGGGCACCGGAAAACATTGGGCCAGCCCGGGGTGGGTCACCATACTAAGTAACTTTGGACTTGTGAGTCACCATACCCAAAAGGCTGGGGACCGCTGATCTCGACAGTAGCACCTTACTCCCTTCCCCCCTCCCCTGCCTAAATATACCAGGAAGCCTGATGAGGTCTAGCAATCTGCAGTTTGCAGTCATCTTCTGTCGATCCCAATCGTCAATTGACCAACTGTTTGGAAAACTTGTCTCACAAACTGGCTGTTATTACCCAGTAGGGCTGGCCAGCCTGGAATCGCTGGCATTTCTCTGTTCATATACAGAGCATCAGTGTACTTTTTCTTGTTGTTCAGCTTGAGTCCAGCTCTTCACGGTCCCATGGATCACATAACACCAGGCCCTCCTGTCTTCTGCATCAATAATACTGTCTAACCATCTCATCCTTTGCCGTCCCCTTCTTCTCTGACCTTCAGTCTTTCCCAGGGTCAAGAAGTTGAATAAAGATGATTTAAGCTTTCCTCAGTAGTCGTGCCGTTGACTCACCCCTAAAAGGTGCTGGCTAGCACAGCTTGCACCGGACAGGACAGTCAGCGTCTTCTCCAGTGGGGTCTCCCTTCTCATTGGGTGGCCAAAGTGTTTGATCTTCAGCTTCAGGATCTGGCCTTCCAGGGAACAGTCAGGGTGGATTTCTTTTAGGCAGGGCTATTTTGGGGCAGGAACGCTCAGGAATGGAGTTTTGGCTGGTTTCAGAGTTGGCCACGCTTACTACAGCCAAAGCCTCAGTGTGCGTGGCTATAGAGGGAAGGCCAGGAGAGCAAACCCCCCCCCCGGTGACTCCAAGGCGGGCGGGCCAGGGGGGGCCCTGGAAGGATTGGGGAAGCATTTAAATGCCTCCCTGTGCCTTTCCTAGCCTATCTAAGGGCCGGCTTGCCCGGGCTCCCTGCAGTCGTGGGGCACCCAGGCAAGTCAAGGGAAGGCAGTTTATTTATTTTTTAAAATTGTTTATTTATAGTTTTATAACATTATATACATATTACCATCGTTTACCAAACATATTTGCTTCGTATTTTCCATCCATATGTAAAACGTTTTCCATCTTGTTTCAAATATTTCATAGTCCTTCCCTTGTAATCTTAGGCTTAATCTATCCATTTCCGCCATTAACAACAATTTTTCTATTAATTCCTCCTCTTCCCTCCAAGGACCAGCTTGCCTGGGCTCCCCCCACCCACGGGGCGCCACTACCCTTCGGGGGGGGGGGAGGCCAGGGAATGGCATGGGGTGTGGCCTAATATGCTAATGAGTTGCTCTGTTAGGGGCGTGGCCTAATATGCTAATAAGTTTCTGCTATTGAGTGTGGCCTATTATGCTAATGAGTTACTGATGGGCTTTTTCTACAAAAAAAAGCCCTGCTTTTAGGACTAACTGATTTGATCTCCCTGCAGTCCAGGGGAGACTCAAGAGTCTTCTCCAGCACCATAATTCAGAAGCATCTATTCTTCAGCGCTTGGCCTTCCTTATGGTCCACCTCTCGCTGCCATACACTACTGCTGGGAATACCATTGCTTTGACCATGCGGACTTTTGTTGGCAGGGTGATGTCTCTACTTCTGCAGTGACTAAAATGCTGGACTAGAATTTTCCGGACCCGGGTTCAAATCCACTGTCTCTCCTCAAAGCTGTCTGAGTGAATCCCACTCATTGAGAAAGGGAGTGCTATGCATGCTGCCCCATGCTCCTTGGAGGAAGGGAGAGAGGAAAAATGTACGTGATAAACAACTATTCTCAAAATGCTACAAAAATCTGACACACACACACACACACACTCGTTCATGATGCCCTTGTGAACAGTCAGGCTCAGTAAGGAAAAAAAGTTGGCGTTCATTACGTTTCATTTATTTTATTTTTGAAAACATTCCTGAGCTGCCTTCCCACCCAAATAGGGTTCCAAAGGTGGCGAACATTAAAAACGTTAAATGTTTCAACATTAAGACAGCATTAAACTGAAGAATGCATGAAATAATTCAACAAAAACATAAGTCAGGCTTCTGCGCGCATGCAAGTGTTCTGTTGATCCCGGGACCACACATGCAGGTTGCAGCAGCTGAGGAACGCTGTCTGTGAGAGAGATCTCTGCATGGTGCAGTGGTTGAGAGATCTCAGCATGGTCTCCAAGTGTCAGAACAGGACCTTGGAGACCCATGTTCAAATCCCCACTCATGCCATGGAAGCTCGCTGGGTGACCTTGGGCCAGTCACACTCTCTCAGCCTAACCTACCTCAGAGGTATCTGCGGCAATGAACAGGGACTCAGGAAAGCTCCTACCTGCCACAAATTTTGTTCGTCATTAAGGTGCTCCTGGACTCTTGCTCTTTTCTGCTGCTACAGACAGACTAACATGGCTACCCATCTTGATCTACTTCACAGGGTTGTTGTGAGGATAACAACGGAGGAGAGGAGAGTGATGTAAGCTGCTTTGGGTCCCCACTGAGGTGAAAGGCAGCATATTGAAAGGGAAAGCCTGGTTTTAGTTCTCTGTGTGCAGGCCTTTGTCTCTAACTGAACTGCAGTCACTGCAGTCACATTTAACCTGCGTAGCAAGAGAAATAAATAGCATAAGACTTTGCCTTTTTAGCTGAG